>NW_019173299.1:0-62117 GCF_001773325.1 Penicillium arizonense
AATATAAGGCAATTCAGCTACAGAAGTTAGAAGTACAGGCAACGTAATCCACGGCCGAGCGAGTCACACGGTCGAGCCGGTCACCCTAGGCTTCTAATTATTGATGAACGACCTAAGGTCGTGAAAAGCCTGAGAAATAAATAAATTAAACTATAGATTATTGTATCCCCTTACCAGATCGTGAAAAGGAGCTGGTATTAGTACGGGTAGGTATAAACCGTGTTATTTTCCTGTATCATGTGACTAGGGTTTGAAAGAACATTTCCATCTTTCCGACTTGGAAGGCGAAGTCGGGCGCTGCTGTAAGTCTCCAGGGACGTCCGCCTGTATTTAGTGGTGCCTCCACATTCCAAACATGTTCATGTTCTAGCATTAGTCGCGCTCTTACGTCAAAACGCTAGTAAAAAAAAAAAGATTGCCTAGGTGAAAGCGAGAGAGCAAAATCTTGACCTCCGTGATAAATACTCCTACTTTATCTCGGATTTTAAGTCGTACCATCTTATGTATATAGATAAATCTGGGTGTGATAAAAGGATAGGCTTTATCCGAACCGTTTGGTCTCTATTAGGGACGACGCCGGTTTAAGCGCTAAATTCTATCGCGACTAACGATATTAGATACTACCTATATATTCTTATAATAGAATTATTTTCTCTCGAGTATTCTAAGGCTCGACTAATACGTCTTTTTTTAAGGATTCACTAAGTAGCTTCTCTAGTATTGTGGTAAATAGCCTAAGCTAAACTTAGTACTAGTTATAATAACGTATCTTTTTATCACTCCGCGCGAGTAGAGTAGATATATTCGGAGGCCGGTATAAAGCTAGTGTATTTGCCCCTTATTCTCTAGATCTAAATCCTATTAAGGAATTCTTTGCTAAGCTAAATACGTTTATTCGGTATTTATAGTCTTATAAAGATATTACGAATTAAGGATTTGATTAGACCTGGCTGTGACCCGCGGGTCACCCGCATTACCCTCGCCCCGGCCCACCCGCGGGGCGGGTTTGCGGCCTAACCTTGGACCCTGAGGGTCGTCCACCTCGAGGTTGGACCCTCGGAGGGTCACCCGCGGGTGACCCTGAGGGTCCTCAAATAAGACAAACAGCTTAATCTCGTGACTTGCATAAGTTATGTAGATTTGCCCTATATTTTTGAGTATTTTGTTTACAGTATTAGAATTATAGATAGTGCAATTGGCAATTAGCGTGAGGACACATTAATAAGAAGTTATGATGTACGCTTTTATTTTGAAACTGTAAATGAAATAATAACTAGTTCTTATCTAATATATATCTATTGAGTAGCTTAGAAACCTTCCGAACTCTTCTAGACGACCGTTATTATATAGGAGGGAGAGGAATTTCGGTATTATCTTCTACCTTATTCTTAGGATTAGACTGCGCTTTATCGTCTTTAGTTGCCGAGCTACTTCTTTGTCTCCTACCGAGGATCGTATTAGGCGATAGTTATAAAGTAGGCTGCACTTGACTTAGTTGAACTAAGTCTTCCTTAGTATCACTGATCGGTTTAAAGGAATTAACCGCTATAGTATCGGCCTCTTTCGCGGCTGCGATCTTCTAGGAGGAGAGATACTCCTAGAGTATTAGCCGTTGATGCTCCTAAAGTTCGAATCTTATAGTGTATATAAATATTATTAGATCCTAGATCGTCTTCGGCCTTAATGAGCCTCGCCGGTAATGGTATATATCTCGTGCGGAGTTAAATAATCGCTCTACGCCTATACCTATAGCTAGAATAGATATAATATCCTAAGCAAGGCTTATAAGAATAGGCCACTTGTGTTTATGGTCTTTCTAGAAAATATAAGGTAATGTACGTTGTAGTGCTAGATAGCGGAGATAAATGTTAGTTAAATATAAAGGGTAGGGATAGATACTTAAACTTACCGGTATCAAGATATTGAGTAAGCTCGTCCTACTACGGAGTATTAGATTGCTAGGATATATTTAATTTATAAGTAGACTCGAGCTCTAAAATACCGACCACTAGTAATAGACTATTTAGCGGCGATTAACTTTCTCTAAGATCTAAACGCTGCTTATAAACCTCGAATTAGGTTTTAAGACTACTATAGTAAATATCCTTCTAGGTTACCTCCTCTCCTTCGTCTAATTCCTATTCCTTTAATAAGAAGAATTAGAGCTTCTATAACGGAGACAAAATAGCGCTAATAGCGTAGAGGTGTCTATTAATACTATCTATATCCTTATAGTATTTCGAAAGCTTAGCTAACGCGGCCTTAAGTGCGGATAGTATAAGCTATTTCTAAGGAACCTTCTTTCGCCTAAGGGCTGTAATTGACTTCTTAAGGTGATCGAAAAGGCGGTTATATATACTAAAGACGAGATAAATACTCGAGTCTTTAGTCCTTAATATAAGACTTATAAACCTAAAAAATGGTTTAAGAATATAAAGTAGATATTTAATCTACCTCTTTTCTCCCCGGCCTAGTGCAAAATAAGGCTGCTCGTACTATGAGCAAAATGTATCAAAGATTAGTTATAGTCTCTTTGCTCGCCAAAGCATAAGGAAAGTCGAATTCCACCGTATCTTAATATCTTAGATTAGAATAAGCTTAGGCTCTTTATCTTAGAGGTTATAGAACGTATCCCGTCGTTATAGACTTACGTTAATATAAATAGTAAGGTTACGAACCTAGGAATAAGGTAAGTAGATAATAATATAGTTTAAAATAAAACTAACCTTATTTAGTGTATCCGCGATCTTATGTTTTTTTTGACGTGCACGAAGCGCCCGCACACGATTATTAGACTATCTTAGCTCGGCGGTGTCGTTATTCAGAGATATCTTTATCTTCCTAAGTAAATCTATAAGACTTATCTAAATAATATAAGTAATATAAGGTACACGAATAATAGTAGCCTCGGTGCTCTACTAGATAGTCCTTGCTAACTCGTTCATAGCTTAAACTAGCGTCGTGTTATTCGAGGCGTTATCGGTGGTAATTACGAGCACACGATCAAGGATATTATGTCTTTGTAGAAGCCGAGTAATAACCTCACTAAGATTCGAGCTAGAGTGCGTGCTAACTAGTGGCTCGAAGCTAAGGAGAACCTCACGATACTCCTAATCTTTATCCAAAAAGTAATATATCACTACTATAAACGCTTACTAAAATGGTGATGTCTAATAGTCTAGTGTAAGTGAAAGCTTTGCCTTTTAGGGTAAACTCTAGAGAAGCTTTTCTTAATATTCTACGATAAAGGCCTTTAGCCGCTCGCGAATAGCTTTACGTGATAGAATATTTAGCTGCGTTAGTGCGAGGCGTGCGTATTTAATTATATCTATAAATTCCTAATATTCGAGAAATAAAAAGGGAAGATACGACACTATAATAAGATTTAAAAGCTTTTGCTCCTAAATAGTTTATAAAAAGGTAACCGCCGGTGTGTTTTATACCTAATAAAATAGTTATTAACGAACGTAAAGGGAGGGAAGGTAATATATAGCTATCTTAAGTAAATACCTAATATTCGGTTTATTCGTTACGTTCCTCCTATAACTTACCCCCTTTATATACTTATTTATAGACGAAGTGCCTATATAGCTAGCTAAAGGATAATTAAGGACCTTCCGATATTTCTTATATATTACGCCTAGCTTACCGTCTCTAGCGTTTGTAACTTAGTCGAAGCTATCCTAGCAATCCGCCTAATAGCGTGTATCCTAGTTAACGCGCTTTACCTTTCTAAAATCCGTTTAGAGCTACCACTCGACAAATTCCTTGCTTATTATATTACAATATTGAATAAAGGTATTAATATAGTCGGGGTTAATTAGCGTGAGAGAAGAAGGTAGAGGTAGACGTTACGGAGAGCTTAGAGAAGTAGGTTAATAGCTATCACGGGCTAAGGTTAAGGTTTATTAACTTCCTAACGGGTAAGGGGTAGTAACCGGTATATCGTTAGGGAGAAGGTATTAAAGAGCGTCTAATAGTGCTCCCTTAAAGGTTGAGGAAGCATATATATTAGAGAACTAGGATATATTGAACGTAGTATAGATAAATATTTAGTAAGGAGTAGGTAACTTATAGGAGGGTTTCACATAACTAAAGAACGAACGAATATTAGAGAGTTGCTAGGTTTTAAATTAATATATTATATTCTAAAGTAGGGCTCAAAATACACTACTCCTATTGGTGAATTATTAAGGGTCACCCTTAACGAACCTTAACGACCCTAAGGGTCACCCTCTACGACCCTTAATAACCCTTAATAACCCTTAATAACATTTAATACCCCTTAATAACCCTTATTAAGGTTTTTGTGTACGACCTCTACCTAATAATAATAGATAGAGTAATAACCGGTAGATAGTTTTTTAGCCGAAAAATAAGGAGATAGTTTTTTAGCTAAAAAACTAGAGCACGTGACCTTACGTGTCTTATAGGAGCACTAGTTAATATGACTATCTTTATGCTATTATTAATCTATGCTAGCTTCCTATTAGCCGGCCGAACTCTCTAGAATCCGTAAAGTAGTAGCGGGGCTTTGTTAACGCCTAGACCATAGCTTTGATCATACTTTTTAGGGGCCTAATCCGTTCCACCGCTAATTTAGGGATTATTGGTAGAGACTTAACGGAGTTCCTTAGGAGCCGTAGTAACAAAGTCGAGCGTCTTAGTGGAGCAATCGCTATTAGCCTTTCCACGATACTCGTAGACTTTTAGGCCACTATATCTAGCTTCACTCTCGTGCTAAGTAGAAGACTTCTTATTGCTAATATATGCTACTTAGGCACTTGTATTGTTATTAACAAAAGTGCCCTAGTTATTATCTCGCTTCGCTAACGTCGTGGTCTTAGGTATATTGTGCTAGGAAGAGTATAGTTAGTAAAGAGTTTATATTTATATCTATCAGCTGCCTACTTACTAAGATTAGAAGAAGGGAGGCATAGAAATGTGCAGCCTATACGGCGAATCCCGTAATTCTACGCTCGTTAAGGTGGCTTCGAAATATATAAGAGAATATTTCTATGGTCTATTTCTTATCGCAAGAGAAGCAACGATAAAGGTAGCACAAGTCTTGACGCATATAAATATCCTATCGCAACGTTAGCCGGCGAGGCTCTTTGGGGCCCCTTTTTTAGGGCTATACGGAAAGGATAAGAAGATATATATAGAAGGAAAGAGAGAGAAGGCAGCGCTTTATATATATATATATATATATAAGGAAGGGGCTATAGAGAAGCGAGCATAAAGGGTGAGCATAAGGATGTGGGCATAAGGAGGTGAGTGTAAGGGAGTGAGTGTAAGGTGCAATATATATATTTTAGAAACAAACATATAAGAATCCACAATACCTTACCTTAACTAGCTACCTTTAGTCAAAAGCGATAAAAGGTTTGACAATACGGCATTACTTCTATTTATTTTCATATATATAGATGAATTACTATCAATTTCATAGCTTTTGTGGCAGAATAGGAATCATGAATATGACTGTGACCAATACAATGTTAAATAACGGTATTTTATCAACATAAGTCATCTATTTTATCCATCCTAATAAGGTAAAGCGCGGGAAATTTATGCATCGGAGGGTCGCTGAGGTTGGACCCTAACCCTCTGCGGGTCGGGTCGCGGGTCCAAGAGTTGGACCCGCGGGGCGGGTCACAGCCAGGTCTAGATTTGATAACTTCCTCGACTAGTGTGTTAATATAGTAGGTGTAAGAGGTAAGAGCGTATAGGGGCACTTCCGGCACGTAGGACTAACCGTTAAGGAGATATAGCGTAACTATATATAAATAAGATAGAACGAAATTAGTTTTATAAATTTATTCTTTAACTAACTACTTCTTATCTCTATATTATTTTATAGGATACTAGGCTAACTTAAAGTAAGACTCTTACTCTTAGTACTTTACCTTTTCGATAATACTAGCGAGGCTAGGCCAGATATAGGTAGAAGGCGCGTTTAGGCCGCCTTCGCCTTCTTTATATATATCTAGTCTATATTAATATAATTAAGATCCCTAAAAAGCTATACGCTCCTCCTCTAAAGAAGCCGGTATATCCTTATTATCTTAATTTCCGAACCTAAGAGCTATATAGACGTCTAAGGTCTCTAAGTAGGCTAGGATAGACCTCGATTTAGGCTTAAGTTCCGGTTCTAACTACTATTTCCTTTTCCGACTTACGTAGTTCGAACGCGGTTCTTTAATCGAGTATACGTTAAAGAAGTAGCGACGAAGATTTACAACGTCGCTATAGTCTTTTCTCTTATAATAAGGATATAGATAGAAGATAGCTATTAAAACTCTTAAAGCATTAAGATATTTATTAATATAATTTAGAAGCGTTACCTTAGCTAGCTACTATTATTGATCTGCGTCTCGCGGAAACGAAATTAATATTAGTATTCCAGGGTAATTATTCAAAGGGTCTAAGTCTAACGAGCTCAGATTCCATCGAGGGTTCGTAAAGGTTCCCGGCGACAAGAAAGTCCTTGATACTCACGGGCTCGTATCGTCCCACTAGAGACATATAGTGAACCATTGTATGTCCCTCAGTATCAGTTAGCTGATCATCCAGGCCTCTTTGAATCAAGAAACGGACCATGTTCCGGAGTGACCTGCTCGCAACCAGGTGAAGCGCTGTCTTTCCACCTGGGGCAGTGCGGGTATGAATATCCGCGCCGGCTGATAGAAGCGCTTTTACCCTCTGAATGGCGCCACTGCTGGCGGCGCAGTGGAGGGGACAGATCATGTCGGATTGGGTAATATTTCCTTTCGAGGTCCAGTACATATTGGTGCGGGATGCCTGTGCGACCCATCCCGTAAAGTACAAAATATTACTGTCTGCCAATGCCATCACATCAGCACCATGTTGAATAAGGCACTCGACAAGGGTGGAATCGTCTTGTTCGTCGTCTGATTGTAGGATGGAACCGTTGTTATGAGCAGCTGCTAGGTGAAGAGGGGTATGATTTCCTGTAGTTGATGCGATTGATGGATTCGCTCCGTGTTCAAGTAAGTAATTGGCCATCGCCACCTGGTTCTTTCACGCAGCAAAGTGTAGTGGAGTCCAATTATGACAGTCGAGATCGTCAATGGTGAGATTGCTATTATCGAGGGTCCATTTGAAAGTCTTGATTCTCCCAGCTTCGGCCGCCTGATGTAAAACAGAAGCATTCCACTTAGTCCGACAGTGGATGTCAGCACCCGCTGCGACGAGCATCCGCACCGTTTTCATGGGACAAGAAGAGATAGCAACAAGTAAAACCGTCTCTCCAAATTGACCCTTTTGGTGTAGATCAGGCGATGACTTGAGCAATTCTTTAACAGCGGCTTCATTACCGGCACGAGCAGCCGTCAAAATAGGCGTGTCACCCGTATTGGTTAAGGCGTTGACATTTGCGCCTGATGCAAGTAAAAACCGCAGCACCGGTAGTCCATTACGTACTCCAGTCGGAAGACTAGCAGCACGGTGTAATGGCGTTTCCCAATGGGAATTCTCAAGGTTAATCGTGGCACCTTCCTGCACCAACAACTGAAGACATTCCAAGCGACCCCAAGTGGCAGCGCGGTGAATGGGCTCGTCACCTCGACGGCTTGGCCAGGCAGTGCCCTTGTAGCCAAGCTTCTTGCGGTACTCTATAAGCATATTTAGGATTTCCACACGGCCCCGACCGGCTGCTGTGAGCAACTCGTCGTCGTCCGAATCGGGGCCGGGTTTGCTCGGAGATTGGACGTTATATTGGATGAGTAGTTGTATGATTTCGCGTCTGCCTAGCCAGACGGCGGTTTGCAATGGGGCTCTCTCAGAGCTGCCATCAGGTGAAACACCATCTGTGAGGAGTGCGTTGACCTTGGCGATGTCGTTCTTACGGATGGCTCGAAGGAGCTTCCTTTCCCGCTTTTCCTGCAGCCGGATGATGTAGCCCTGGTCATAGTTCTCCTGGTCTGACAGGCCAGTAAAGAGGTCCGACATGCTGGTAAAAAAGTCCGACATTCTGGGAAAGGGAATTTGAACAGGGGAAAGGGAGGGAGAAGAGAAAAAATTAATATACATCGAACGTTAGTCACATGATAACCCCCCTAGGCTCGATATTTCGAGAAACAATAATTTTGAGTAAATAACTTAAACGCCGTCTAGTGTCGCTGAAGCCGCTATAATGGGAAGTTTTCCTGAATACCAATAATAAGATGCTTCATTCACTACGGGAAGCTATAGCCCTATATAGATGGAAGCATGGGAGGATCCAGGGCTGCCAAGCGGAATCCCTAAGGAGGACTGCATGAGCATCAAAGGGAGACCAAACCGGAGGTTTACATAAGGCCCGACACATGAGGCATCAGCCTGATACACTAGGCAGGCTGCATGTCCTGACAAGAGGTATACATGAACTGCGCCCATATCGTAAGATTCAACATTACAGCCATGCATGGGCTCATTAGCCATGACTCTGGGAAACTACTTAGTGAACCAACCCCTGGAGAGTTCAACTTTGATCACATCAAACCGCCGATCAACCAAGTGACAGGAAACCCAATAGAGACTTGGTATAACCCAAAATAAACGTGGAGCAGTGTATTCGGGTATTGGTGTTGGCATTCACAGTGGAAGAATGCCGGCTTTTCTATTTGCCTAATATCTGGCCGGCAACAAGGACATTCTCGCTATGTTTGGATATGATGAAAACATCACACCTTACGCGGATGACCGTGAGTGTTTATGTACCATTGCAATGAGCGCTGTTGATATCACTGACAAGACGCAGTCATCTATAACACCTATCTTTACATTAGTGTTGAAGGACGCGTACTTCGTACTCTCAGGGTGGAAGACTAGGCCTGGTGTGGTGATCTTAGCCTGGTAAATTCTCACATTGAAGGACAACCAGAGCATGAAAATAACTGGTCATCGCTTCTATTTTAGACGCTCATTTTGCAATACTGAAGCACATTGTTCAAGACGACGATGGTGTGCTAAGTATAGAACATATTATCGCAGAAGGAAGCTGTTTGTTCGCGTTGATCTTCTCCACTCATGTCGCATGGAACACCTTCCATCGGACGACTACTGTACAAGATCCATATGTGGCACTCTACCGCCGATGTAGAGGCATGTTGGCTATTACACGGAATACTGAGTGCCGTGGATGGTGCGTCTGAGACGTGGAGAAAGATCGTCGCGTCAAATCCGGAGCCGAAGTGGAAATTGTGCAGCCAAATACTTTCTTGAAGGAAGATGGTACAGTGGAGCTTAGAGAGTACGAGGCTAGTAACGAGGGGATTATCCACTCGTTTTTTGAAAGGTTGGTCTGACAGGCGGAGCAATACTATGCGATGTGTTTTTGTGTATAATGGTTGATAGTCTACATTCGTGTTAAGCTCGGTGACTTTGTAGAATGATATACAATTAACATTATCAAAAATGTTTATCAATATTCCTGGTATAATGTCCGAACCCGTTATCCGGGCAATGTCAACTTCAGTCATAATCAAAAACGCCGGGCTTTGAATGATACTCTGGATTGTATAAACGAAGCAACGGCCCTTGACAAAGACGCTCTAGCGGGTGGAGGGCAGACCAGTGGAGCCAGTGGAACCAGATCCCATGGAGGGCATACCGGATGAGCCGGATGAGCCTGATCCTCCCATGGACGACATGGCAGACATATCAGGGAGAGGGTCCATACACACAACATCCTGACCGGCCTATACAGTTTGTCAGTTACACGTTTATTCGGACGCAGATGAGTTTCTGGATTATTGCTATGACATACAAGAGGAAGCGTGCAGCACAGAGCTGAAACTGCAGGGGCACCGCAGAGGCTCTTGAACTCGTCCAGGCTGGCGGGCTCCTTGGAAGGAGCCTTGCATTGGAAGGCGGCAATTCCAACGACGTTGGTCTTGCAGCACTGCAGGTTCTCGTACATGCCGGAGGGACAAGCGGTGTAGGACGAGCGCTGCTGAAGCAGAGGGCTTGCGGAGGCGGTCAGGGCGCCAATGGCGAAGAGGACGATGTTGCTAGCGTACATGGTGGTATTTGGTGGTGGTATTGAAATGAATGTGAAACGAGTGTGAAAAGCGAGAAATGAGTGTAAGAGTGGGAAAAGAGTGTAAGAGTTGGAAAAATGTGAGAGATAGTTTGAATGTTAGGGGAGGAGAAGAAGTATTTTAAACCCTTTTTTCGTGGTGGGCTAGGTAAACCTGTTATTAGGTTTGTTGGATCGAACTACTGTAGGTATATGGAGTACAGCACGGAGATTGCCCAATTGATTGATCCATTAGATACCCACTTAGGAACCCTGACATAGAGCCAATAAGGGTATCAATAAGTCATGTGTGACCCTCTATATCTCGACATTCCCCAATAACAAGAGACAAAACCACCGTCATGCTCAGTAAAGTGGAGATGTTATCCACTACGGAAGACACCCGTAACCCCTTTTGTTCGGCATTTGGCCTTTGATTTGGAAGCTATTCGAGGAGTCCTAGGGCCTCAAGCCAACAAAATGGCGGAAAGGAATCGAACACTGACCTATTTTACATGCTCAATTGCTTCCAAATACAAAGCAAGTGAGCTGGTGAGCTGTGACGTTTAAATACATCCACATCTACCTTCGTGGGCTTGCACACACCCACAGCACTGCCTGTACTGCTGTATACATTCAGGCGGGAGTGTTTATTACTGTATCGGGGAGGCAGGTTGGGCGCAGAAGAAAAAGTCCAGTGGACACAATATCTCTGTACTTGATTGGGCCGACCTACGATCCATAGCCGATAAACTCCAATAGCTGCCCCCTTAGCACTAATCAAATAGCCTTAAAAAATCAAACCAAGATTACTTTTTTAGCAGATCAAGTTGTCTCGGCCTTGCTTAAACCTAAATTTGTGGGTTTAATAAAGATCTGCAAGAACCGGCATTCCCAGCACCGCTCAGCTACTGAACACAACCAGAACTGACACGGTTAGTTTAATAGAGCTATCACAGATACTAACGTTAATATCTCACTATATATTATAATACAGTCTCGCTTGAGTGCAACTTACATTCACTACTGTTATACATCCCTGGCGTGTAGCTTGCATACGGCTAGCAGTGGGGTGCTGTGCCAAGGTGGGTACTGTTTTGGTACATGTACGAAAGGCGTAATGTAGGTGAGAGCTGCCTTGGGTCAGATATGGCCGGAGGCTAAGTGAGAATTGCCCCCGTGTTGTACGAGGGGTACTTGTCTACCTTTAAAGTATGACGCGAATAATCAGCCAGCAGAAGAGATGCGCCGCTACCGTACAGCGCAACACACACGCCCTACGATTGTGACTCAAACCAATGTGAACACGTCTCATGCCTATTTTGATGGATTGCAAATAACATTAACAGGCAGTCCAAGCTCTTTTCGCAGGAATATTAAGTCTGGCCTTTGCGCGCAATGCAGTATTCGGGCCGGAGTAAAGGCTATTCTGACTAGTTTGGTCGAACCTAATACTCACAATGGACAAAATACAATGATCTAATATCACAAAGCCTCCTCAGGAGCATACAAAATATCTCGGTAATCGACTCGGGGTCGTTGTTTTGTCGGCGGGGTTGCAGCCACGGGGCGCCGGAGCTGCCCGTTGTTTATAATCATTGACGGGCAAGTATGTCCATGAGAGAAGAGCTTTGCCTAGAAGAGGAACCAGAGAACCAAATGTGGTTTACCTTGTGTCGATCAAGTATCAACGGGCTTTTCCATGCGTTGCGATCTATACGTCACTTCGATGTCATGCATGCTGCATCAGAAAGATAAAAGACACCCCATCTCTTTACATTTTATTCCGCTACCTCAAAGTGATAGAAACTCCAACCCAGAATCGCAATATACAATGCCGTCTAAGAAAGTACTGATCATCCTCAGCGATGCACACTCTTTTCCTCTCCATAAAACCAGTGGATCCGACGCCGGCAAAATGGTAGATCAACCTTCGGGATTCTTCCTCCAGGAGCTTGCAAAGCCGCTACAGAAGCTGCTCGACGCGGGTCACGAGGTGACTTTCGCCTCCCCCAAAGGCCAAGAGCCTACCACAGACCCAAATAGCGAATCGTTACTCGCCTATGCAGGCAATTTCTACGAACGCCGACGCGAACTTGAACTCATCGAACGCATGAAGCGTGAGAACGGATTCAGTCATCCTCTACCCTTCAGTACCATCAGCAATGAGAAGTTAGCCACATTTGCGGGTCTCTTTATCCCTGGTGGACACGCCCCCCTTCAAGACTTGGGTGACGATCCAGAGCTGGGGCGGATCCTGCGGTACTTCAATAAGGAGAACAAACCTACAGCTGCCATCTGTCATGGACCCTATGCACTATTGAGTACAAAGAAGACAGGTGATGGGTCGTTTGTATACAAGGGGTATAAAATTACCTGCTGGAGTGATACTGAAGAGAAAATGATGGAGAAACTATTTGGTGGGGAGATCGAGAAAGTCGAGACGGCCTTGAGAAATGAAGGTGCTGTTATGGTTGAAGGTATGCCTGAGAAGATTGGCGGGACCACGCTGCATCGGGAACTGGTCACTGGAGGTAATCCGTTGGCAGCAAATGCATTGGGTGATAGATTTTTGAGGATGATCAGTGTATGATCACGTACTCGTTGAGCACAGAAATGTTATCAAGTCCCGTCTATAAATTTTGTGTATGAATTGGCGATATGCCGTTGGAAATAGTTTCCCAGAAGTTGTTCGTATACAGCCTACCACCAAGATATATATCTGCCGGACTTAACTATACCCTACATCACCCTCGTACAGATGACATGTTTCCTTAGCAAAATGCTTAATATATTATTCCAGTATCTTGTGCAGCTAATTTTTGCATCATCACTTCCACCGGACCGTGTAAATCTAGACGAAGTCGGATGCCCCACTTTGACCCTATACGCCTGTTTGGAGACAATAAAAACCTGTCAATGAAATAGGATGGCAAAAAGCAGAGTGTCTATGAAACAGGATTTTGGAGTATAGGAAAAGGTGAATAGCCAGAAATATACATAACGAATATGGTTGGGCATCCCTGATACCAAGAGGTAGACGTCATACTGACGAGATCGACAGTTCTTTCCCCGAAACCGCCTGTCTATAAAACATCATCAGACTTTCGCTTCGCCCAATTCTTTTTATTCAAGCAAAAATTGTTGAATTAATTGTGAAGTGGATTTCCATATCCTCGGCAATTGAACATATTTCATCATCCGCACCGGTACCCTAGAAACGATATCGAACGGAACATTATAAACATGCAAGAGCAGGTGGAAAGGCCCTCTAAGGGACCCAAGTCCCAATTTCAGACTGGTTGGACCATCTCAGTTACATGCATCTTCAAGCTTTCTGACGAATGTTGCAGACCATCAAATCCCAATCGAGCATCACAAGAAGCCCGGCTTGCAGGCTGAAATGGAGGATCCAAAACCCACATCAACACAAATTCCGACTGAGGATAATGGCTACCAGACTTACAAGGCAGCCGGAAAGCTGTCGGGAAAGAGAGCTATCATAACCGGTGGCGATTCAGGAATTGGACGTGCGGTTGCTATTCTGTTTGCCATGGAAGGCGCGTCTAGCTTGATCACATATCTGCCTGAAGAGGAGAAAGATGCGCAGGAGACAAAACGCCGAGTGGAAGAAGCAGGTCAAAGTTGTTTATGTCTAGCAACAGACCTGCGGGATAAGAAGAATTGCAAAATGGTGGTCGAAACGGCTCTTCACAACATGGGCGGCATTGACATTCTGGTGAACAACGCTGGCACCCAAACCATGCTTGACGACATCAAAGATTTGGATGAGTAAGTTTCTAATCTTTGACTTCTCCCAATCCCTTACTCTGGTATTAATATGTTGAGATAGAGCACAATGGGAAAGCACATTTGACACTAATATTCATCCCGTCTTCTATCTCTCAAAGTATACGATCCCTTACCTGAAGAATGGATCGACGATCATCAACTGCGCTTCAGTCAACCATTATATCGGGCGTCCCGACTTGCTTGACTATACTTCAACGAAGGGTGCAATCGTTGCATTCACCAGAGCGCTCTCTAATCAGCAAGTGAAGAATGGAATACGTGTAAACTGCGTTTGTCCCGGACCAGGTAGGTTCAATAGACTTGACATAGTTTGATCAGCACTGACAGAAAAATAGTCTGGACTCCACTGATACCAGCAACAATGACAAGCTCCGCTATGGAGCAATTTAGTGGCACTCCGATGGGTCGCCCTGGACAACCGAGTGAGGTTGCAACATGCTTTGTCTTCCTAGCAAGTCAAGACAGCAGTTTTATCTCAGGTCAAAGTTTGCACCCCAACGGTGGAGTCGTGGTGAACGGATGAGTGAAAAGTACTTTTGTGGGTTACAGGATTGCTCCGTACATGTACATCTATATGCAAGGAGTTTCCATCCCTTTGGGTAAAGATTGAAGATCAATTCATGACGGGTTCCACCACATAATAAGGCCAAGAAGATTTTAGTGCATAACGTGAACTACTGTACATATGTGTACATGTACATGTCAATCCACGGCCTCAGCCGTAGACATATGCATAATATCCACCCCGACGGATAACACCTACCAATGGAAGGCTCGCCATTATTTATTTAGCAGTCAAAAATCAGATTGGATTGAGTTACAATGAGCCGTATGATACAGTAAATTCAGCGGCGTTGGGTTTATAGAAAAGGAAAAGCACGCTTCTATTTTTCAGCACATTTTAATACAGCTCCACTGACGCAAATTTTGACCAAAACAATCCCAAAACGAAAAAAGAAATAGGAGAAAAAAACATGTGTAATTGTGTCAGGACTCGCTGGTGGTCGGTGCCTGAGAAAGGGGAGCTCCGCCTTGGTGTTGCGCGACTATGGGTGATGTGATGAAGGCAAAACGCATATCCCGTCGCACTGACCCTCCATGGAAAGCTCCGACGAAAAGCGAAAACAAATAACCGGATTTACGGGTTGACACCTCCATCAAGAATCCTGCCAATGAAATGCTATAGAACGTGAGGTCCCCACTCACAGTACATTTACATATACCGGATTTACGAGTCTACTGTACCTGTAACAGCTAACAACCCATCTGTAGGCCCAGCAAGGAACTCGTGGTTAGAAAATGCACGTGAATGGCTGGCTGAGTTTGTTGGGGGGAGACCGCGATCGACCATCAAATCGCTAGCCTAAACAGCTTATCGAGGAAGGGCAGATTGCAATGCTCATATTACGCAATGGAACACCCAGTTTTTCTAGAGCTTTTCCCATCCCAGACTCTTTGACAATGCTATCGAGAAAGCGACTGCTCTTTGTTTTGAGCTGTGGTGATGCACAAAGGGAGTCGATCTCGGAGTGGGAAACTCAATCGGGTAATAGGTGAGAGCTCCGCCATTTTCACAAGATTTCCATTACATGTATTTTCAGGACTGAGACGATAGAATGTGATTTAAGGAGGTCCAAACAAGGTGGGTTATTTGGAGTGGGTAATACGCGCTAGAACGCGCGAGCGAAGTTAGTTCAACCAGTGTACTGTAGAACCGCAAGGAAGCCGATCTGATCCGATCGGGAGTTCTTGTTGACAATTGTTTGGACTGCGGATGGGTCCGATAGGCTATATGTAATACTAGTGTAAGAAAATCTCTGCCCCTTTTCATCGACCCACCGTACACGGCACGTCGTGGTTCAGATCTTCAGATCATCTTTTTTGTGTAAAAGGCCGCATATCGCCGATCGCAAATTCAATCTTGGTTGATGCCCATGTGGGTAATGATCCGCATTTGGCTAAGCCCAAAATGGACGTTTAGCGCCATATGTGGGCCCAGTGAGCTAAGCTGAAAGTGGGTCTGCCCAGGGGTGGGGCTTAAAATACGCGCTGATGTCGATGGCGGCACTGAATCAGATCCACCTGGGAGCTTCAGCTGAGGAACTCTACTCCACTATCATTGTGAACCGGTTTCCACTGACCATATTTTTTATTTTCGGTCAAGGAAATAAGGAGACAATAGATACCTGGCTCTCCGCTCTCCCTGTTTTTCTCCTTTCTCCATTCCTCTTCTCTTTTTGTTGCATTCCTCTAGCTTTTGCATTCTCTTTCGGATCCCTGTTATCGTTTGGATACCCCAATTGAGCAAACTATAACACAGCACCTCTAGTTAAGGCATTGGATCCTTTGCTGTCTGCCCATCATGACCGTGACAAGGCACAACCAGTCGGCTCACATGAGCGCCACTCTTCACCTGTTGAGACGTGCGCGTGAGTTGAAGAACAAGCAGGAGAACATTGTTCTCGATGGCAACAACCTTGACATCTCTACCATCGTCTCCGTGGCCCGCCACGGAGTCGAGCCTACCATCAGCGACGACGAAGCGATTGCCAAGCGTCTTGACCTCTCCGTTCAAACCCTCGCCGATAACATCGCGCAAGAATGTGTGATCTACGGTGTCAACACTGGCTTCGGTGGCAGTGCTGACACCCGAACCAAGGAGCTTGTGAAGCTGCAAACACATCTGCTCCAATTCATTCAGAGTGGAATCGTCACTTCCGCTGACAAGAACCCCGCCAGCAACTCGGAGCGTCAGCCCTCCCATGTCATGCCTCCCGCCTGGGCTCGTGCCGCTATTGTGGCCCGTACCAACCAGAACCTCCGTGGACACAGTGCCATCCGCAAGTCCGTACTCTCGAGCTTGATTGACTTGCTCAAGAACGATATCACCCCCCTCATTCCCCTTCGTGGAACCATCTCCGCATCTGGTGATCTCATGCCCATGGCTTACATTGCTGGAGCTATCATGGGTAACCCCGATGTCTTTGTCCAGATGGGCAAGGGTGCCGATGCCAAGATTATGCCCTCTTCAGAGGCGTTGAAGATCACCGGGCTTGCCCCGTCTGGACTCGGTCCCAAGGAAGCACTTGGCCTCATTAACGGTACTGCGCCTTCCGTAGCAGTCGCCAGCTTGGCGCTGTATGATACTCAGCAGCTCGCATTGCTGTCTCAGATGTTGACTGCGTTCTCTTCCGAGTGCTTGGCCGGAAACGTCGAGTGGACCCAACCTTTCATCCACGACGTTCGCCCCCACCCTGGTCAAATCGAGGCCGCAAACAACATCCGCCGCTTCCTGAAGGGCTCTAAGTATGTTGTTGGCCTTGAGTCGCAAAGGAAATTCGGCGAAGGTCTCTGCCAGGACCGTTATTCCACAAGAACGGCTCCCCAATGGGTTGGACCATATCTTGAGGACCTCCTCCTCGCCCAACAGCAGCTCGAGACTGAGCTCAACTCCACATCAGACAACCCTCTGGTTGACACCAACCCCGAGAGCCCCACTTGCGGCCAGGTGTTGAACGGTGGAAACTTCCAAGCAACCGCTGTTACCTCCGCTATGGACAAGGCCCGTCTGGCCATTCAAATGATTGGACGCATGCTCTGGTCCCAGGTTACTGAGATTATCAACCCCGCTACAAACAACGGTCTCGAGGCCAACCTTAACGCCAGTGCCGTGGAAGGCTTTACTATGAAGGGTATCGATATCAACATGTCCGCTTACATGTCCGAGTTGGCTGCCCTGGCCCACCCCGTCTCTGCTCACGTCATGTCCGCCGAGATGCACAACCAGGGTATCAACTCCCTTGCTTTGATTTCTGCCCGCCGCACTATGGAGGCCGCCGATATCTTGGCCCACATGAGCGCCTGCCACATCTATGTCTGCTGCCAGGCTGCCGAAATCCGCGCAAACCACAAGCGCTTCCTCTCTACTCTCCGCACCAAGGTCGAGGACGCCTCCGAATTCGGAGCCCTGCACGGCCTCGGATTGTCCGCTGAGCAGATTGAGGCTCTTAGCAAGTCCCTCTTCCCCATTATCGAGAAGAACTGGTACAAGGCCAACACCAACACCTGGAAGGACCGTGTCGTGTCTGTTGCCGAGGCAGTTATGTCGCCCGTTAGCGACTTCATGGCCGCCAACAAGCCCGAGTGTCCCGCCTCAACGATCATTGCCTTTAAGAAGAACTTCCACAGCATTGTGTCCGCCACTGCCGATGCTATGTACTACCCCAACCCCACTATTTCTTCCGAGGATGTTGCCTCCCAGCTTGGTGATGGTACTTCTCAGCTATATAACTACGTTCGCACGAAGCTTAATGTGCCTGCTCACTATGGCATCATGGATGATCCTTTGTACAACCACCAGAATGGTCTCCCCACCGAGGGCAAGAAGACCATCGGTGGCTGGGTTGGCATCGTCTATGAGAACTTGCTTGAGGGTGATATGATGGACAAAGTTCTTGAGAACTGGGTCCATGAGAAGGCCGAGTAATTTCAGATCTTCAAAATACGGTGGAATATAATGGAATGTAATACAACGATAGAATGTGTTAATTAATATATGAGGATGCTTTGGTTGTTAATATCATTTTCACATGCGGCCAAGACGGTCTTGATATAATTCTTCCTACCATTTGTACAAGTAATCACACTTTAAGATCAATTAACCCTCGAATTACCGTATAACGTTAATGTTCGTAGATTCCAGATTACTATCCTGAATTAGTGATAGCCAAACTAGCCCCTATCTTTTTTTTATTTCCAAGTATAAAAGTCTCAAAACAGTTGCTTCCATATAACTCTTGCAAAAAAAAAAGATATGAAACCTCAATATTGATCTTCTCGCTGGGGATAGCTCATTCAGATGCATTACGAGGGGAAGATTTGAGTGAAAACGCATGATGTTGAAATGCACCGATATATTCCTCGCTACTGATTCGGCTTTTGCAGCCAAACAAGCATGGGTATTGTTAGTTGAATTACATATCTAGTACCCATCTCCTAGTGCTCTCTGTACGTGCAGCTAATCACTATGTGAAAATGTAGTCGCAATTCAAATTTTGTAAAAGCCATAACATGGCTGCTCTTTCCTAAATCAGTACCTAACTTTGAAGGCAAACTATTGGTTTAGTTTGAATACCATTTAATGACGGTTGTGAACTGCGTCAAGGTTGTAGTCTGATGTTCGTGTCCCACGTTACTGATACTTAGTGATGATGATTACTGCTTTCCCAGGACAAACAAGGATAGGATAACTTGATGGTTATAATGAAATGTATGTAGTCTGAACTATAACCTTCCTTACTAACATAGTATAGCCAGACCGACTCATATTTCGAAACATGGAAACAATGCGAGAAAGCAGGGAAAGATTCCACGTGGATCCATACGCTATATGGAATGCAGGTTTCAGTATCTACGCCCCATGCAATAGAGGGAAGCCCCTCCATACTTCTCCCCACGCATCTTGCCCATGGGAAGCTATTGCCTGGAATGAAAGAGGTTAAACCAGATACCAGATCTACGCGTTTTTAATGATTGACAGCCTAGTCCAAGCTCTATGCAAGGGATCGCGATACGTATCATTCCAAGACACGGCATGGCGGCGCAGAAGACAGATGGTATGCTCTAAGGAGGCAACTCTAAATTGCAATGACCTCACACTAGGGATTAACAAGAATCAGGGACCACACGTGGTAAATAAAGCCCATAAAGTTCAATACTTGAGACTGCTTTGACCCTTCTGCCAAGAATATGGCTCTTGGCTCCATAAAGTTATCAAATTTACAACCTCGACATGTGGGAGTACTACAATGAGAAATCAATCCTAGTGACAGGTGGATCTGGATTCTTGGGTACAGCAATCGTTCATCGCCTGCTCACCAGCACATCGGTATCATGTATCTATCTAATCTGTAGAGGTGGCAAGGAGTGAGTTTATCTATCGCACGCAAGATATCACTCTAATCTTGTTTATACAGGAAAATTCAAACCAGGTGGAGAAAATGGCTTCCCCATGGCACATTGGAAAGGCTGCACCATTCAATTCGCCTGGTTGTCCTTGATGGTGACATTCTACTACCCAATTTGGGGCTCAAAGACCCAGGTTTGAATGCCATACGCAACAATATCCATGTCATCATCCATGCATCCTCCTCGATCAATATGATAAAGCCAGTAAACCGCCTGGCTCGAACAATCATCGAACCTACGGAAACGATTGCCGATTTTGCTCTCTCATGCACCCAGCTCGACCGTTTTGTGTACGTCTCTACCGCATATGCCAACGCACACCTCTATCAACGGAGTCAAAACACAGACGTGAAAATCGACGAAAAGATATACGAACTTCAACACCACTACCACGCCTTCGACGAGCTGAATGAACTTCGAAAACATGGCAAGAGCCAAGCATATGAAGCGGAAAACTTCCCTTGGGCATATGCCTATGCCAAACACCTCACTGAGAGAATGCTCAAAAGTCGATTCACTGAATTTTCTTCAAGTGAGAAACTCCTTATTGTGCGTCCATCTGTTATCGGACCGGCTCAGTGCCTACCATTTCCAGGGTACAACATGCCCATGTCGTCGCCGTATACAGTGATTGCCGCAGGACTTGCTCTATCCCCATCTCGGAGTCTCAAGATTGCAACAAATATGGAAGATCCAACGGCGGATGTCACTGGCGATGAAGTCCCTGTCGATGTAGTAGCCGATCGTCTACTATGTCATCTGGCCATGGGCTCACACGGTTGTGTTCACGCCGTCAGTGGAGTCCGGTCTCGGTTGAACTTCGAGTCATGGAGGCAATCATTGATGAAAATTCGTCGGTTCCCTTGGGAAATACGACCTCGCTGGGTGAGAAAAGATTGGAAATCATTGAATCAACATCCGATGGCTCGACTCTATGCTATTTTCGGCACTTCTTTTGCGTTCTCGGAGACCAAAACGATCGCTATGTGTCGAAAAGTACCAGAAAAGGAACTGTCGAATCTTCAACTGTTTACGAAAATCGATATGAGCGATAACCTTCTCGATCGCACTGAAGGCATTCGTTATGTTATGGATCAGTTTGCTCGTCAGAATTGGCTGGCGTGGGTAATGGTTGGGCTATTTTACTCTGATTTTGGTAGGACTAGCCATATCACTTGTTGCGTGGACTGTGATTGTTTCCTTAAGACACATTGTTTGTCTTGAAAGTTGGCCATGAAGCGAACTGGAATATGTCAATTTTATAATTGAAGTCCGGTATATGGACTGGAGCTCTAGCCCTTGCCTGGATGTCGCCTTTCATTCTGTGTACATATTAATCACTCATCTCCTTGGAAGTTTAGAAAATGGCCACTTGGCCCAATGACGCAACATTTTCACAATACAACCCACAATTACAGTACATTCCTGACAGACAATTGCAAACGTAAGTGGCTTCCCTTTCTTCTCAAAAGTGGATCGAGCGGAGCAGGTGTTCGAAAGGCAGAAGAACTAACTACAATAGGTCTATACAGTAACGTTACTATACAAAAGAAACACTTTCCTTTTTCCTTGATGTCCATTTTTCAACATTATGCCCAGATTGAGTTGAAAAATTGCCGTTGCTTAACACGACTAAAACTACACATATTCCAGTAAAGTTTACTCTAATTTTTCTTCATAAAAGCTTCACCCGACTCGATGAGGTATCAAAAGAGCAGGTAGTCGCCAACTATACGTTCTTTCAGCCGACAGACACCCGTTGTGGAAAATAATTGTGATGGTAACAAGAAAGTAGTGCGAAACATCCAAAAGCCAATAACTTACCAAGCCTCATAGCACACTGAGACATATGATCCACTTAGCACATAGATCGACATTTTTGTACCGTACCAGAATGAGAAATGTTGATTCGCCTAAATTATTGCACGGGTATCGAGATATCATTGTATAGGGGCAGCAGTAGATTCGTACCTAGTGTAGTAAATTTTGCGTTGGTTATGACAACCCATGTCCCTCTCATAGTAAGGCGTTGTTCAGCTGTTAATTGGCCAGAGATATCTGATTCACGCCAGAAGTTGCCCCAGTGCATGAGCCTTAGAAAAACGACATCATAAGCACGAAACCCCAAACCCCAAGCCCGAAGCCTAAAGCCCCAAGCGACCCTGACTCCAGAATGAACGAAGTGACTCGGGTTACGCAACCTAGTACTACTGACCAAATTCCACCATTTACGCCGAAAAAAACCTAAGGGATTTTGTTTTTAATAGTGATGATTACTATCTAATCACTATCGAAAAGGGAAAGTTCACCACAACGCCTTTCAACCCAGATGGCATACAATGAAAACAAAAGTGCCAAAAGAAACAAAGAAAGGGGTGAAACAGCCCGTCCGAAAACTTGGGAATGGGGGATTTGTCAAGGGAAAAACAAGGCAAGAGAATGGGGGAATTTGATAATGGGGGATAGAGCTCAAAACAAGTAAATCAGACATCGTCGAATCGTAAATGGGGCGTTCTCTGCCTTGGTTGAGAAGGCAAAAGAGGAAGCAACATTGGAAGCAATGGATCAGGGTAGATGGGTAGATGAAGAAGGAGGGCAGAAATCGGGTTGCGAGTTCACTCTGAAAACAAAATTGAATTCAAATCAGGCAATGATCTCGTGACTGCGATCTCAGCTTAGGAGAGGTGGAAGGCTCCCTGGCCTTCCTTGATAGCGACGGACAGGCGCTTTTTCAAAACGTCCAGGTCGCTGTAGTCGGGGAGTTTGAGATAGTTGACACAGGTCATCACGCTGGGGAGGTAGTCATCTGGGGTGTAGGGGTGTTCGCTTGGACGGCACACGACAGTGAAGATAGGTGTGAGACTCTTGAAACCTGTGGATATATTGTTAGCTGGGTTACTTCTGTACAAGAAAAGATGGGGAACGTACCTCCGATAGGAAGCTTAGGACTACCTGTGACAAATTGGAGGAAGTCTCGGCGTTGCTGGTTATCCAGCTCGCTCATGGTTTGGAGCAGGTTGCGTATACTCCGGCTGTCCATGTTGAAGCCATGGTCAGCCTTAATGGTATCCATCAAAGTTTCAATAGTCCAGTCTTCCTTGGCCTGTCCGAAAAGCATGACAAGCTCGCTAGGAGTGAAGGCCCGAAGAGAAGAGTATGGGAAGACCTGAGAGAAACCCGTGCGGAAGGCATCGACTTGACGACGGACACCGCTTCCTAGGGTCATGTCGATCACGCGCTCAATGTATGTATCGACGTTTTCGATGGTCAGCGGCACATCAGAGCCACCGGGGATAAGCTCAATGGCGGGATATCCGGGGAGCGTAAAGTCCAAGCTCAGGTCATCGACCTTGACACCATGCACTGTGATCTCTTGCACAGCCTCTGTCTTGTGGCCGGGGCTGAGGGTGTTATCGCTCTCAATTGCATCCTTGGCATGGACAAACTGCTGGAGCATGATCAAAGACTTAGCAAGGTCCTCGTCAACCAACTTCACAGTGCCCAGAGATGGGGCTACAGAAGACAGGGTATCGGCGATGCGGAAGAATGCTGGGTTGAATGAGATATCGATGATCCTGGAGTCGAGCATAGAGCGAGCAACGAACTTTCCAAGAACCTTGAAAATGTTCAATTGCTTCTTGCCGGAATCTTGGGCTGCCTGCTGATCACTCATGGGAGCAGGGAACAAGCCACGCTTTCCAAATGCGTATTCCGCTCCGGAAGAGGCACCTTCAGTCTCTCTCCAAATCTTCAGCTTCTTCTTAGAGAACTCCTTGGAAACAGTAGAATAGAATTCAAGAGTGGGGCCAAGGCCAGTACCAACTTCCTCAAAGTATTCAACCTCGAGAATACTAGGGGAAGAGCCATACAGCTCCATGACCTTCATAGCAGAATCAAGGATGCGAGCGCGGGAAATGCGCACCTTCTGGCGTTGCAGTCGACCGAGGAATGGGCGATCATCACGGCGCATGTCGCGACGGCTATCCTCGCTCTGGGAGTTTTGCCATCTCATCATTGCTCGCGAGTAGCCAAAGGCGGTTGATTGCAGGAACAAATGCCTAGTCTCGAATGGGAACAGGAATGAGAAGAGCCTGGCTAGATCTTCACTCCAGCTTGGAAGGCAGCTACTTGCCACAATCAATGGCTCCTCCAGCTGTCGGTTGATCTTGGCCGTGAGCTTTGTGTTGATAAACTGGGCAAGGGGCTCTGGGGTAATTTTAATCGACTCCTTGTTCTCTGTCAGAATATCGTCAATTGTCGCATTCATTTCGTGCAGGACACGAAGCAAACAGAGAATGGATGCTGTGGTTTTGTCCTTGTCGAGAGATGCGGGCATATCGAGACTGTCACCATTGGATGGATCTTGGTTGACCTGGATGAGAGTCGATGGCTCTGGAGGTGGGGGGCCAGGGACGCGTCTGAATGTGACTGTGTGGACAGCAGACCAGACATTCTTGGCACTGTTTTCATCCAAATGCTCACGGTTGTGGTGTACAGCACGGTAGACTGTGGTCTCGCTTGAAATTGGCTGGCCATCTACAAGGAACTCGATGTGCCAGTCCTGAGGGACGGAAGCCATCGCAGCAGCGTAGGATGAGAATGGACGGCCAGCAGTAGCCAGAGATGCGTTGCCCATGGGGTTGGAAGAACCAACGCTCGGGGCTGAAGCCGAAGAATTGGAGGCTGCACCGTGAGGAGTCCCGACGCGGGTACCATCCTCCTTGCGAGCTGTGACCTTGCCCGAAGACGCCACTTCCATGTTGACTGCGGAGGGGTCGGAGACACCATCGTCCTCAAGATCCTCATCGAGATCATCAACAATGGCATTGAGTTCCTCATCTTCATCGTCTTCTTCTTCTTCATCTTCTTCATCGGTCAACTGTCTCTCATCCGCGCACTCAAGAGGCTCGTCGTCATGTTCTTCTTCCTCTTCTTGAAGGGCCGTGCGGCGAGATCGGCGACGTACAGCTGCAGGAGTATCGCCTTCTTCAGCATTGTCGGCGGCGAGCCCACGAGGGCCTCCTGCGCGACTAGGGAGGATGGTCCCTGGTGGATGTCGGGAGGGGATGGAGCCAGGGAGCTGATCACGCATTCGCGCTGCGTTGGCAATTTGAGAAAGGATAGAATCCCTAGGTCGTGACGGTCGAGGACGCTCAGACATGCTGATCCGAGGGTGGAGGAAGTCATCCAGTGCTTTGAAGGTTGCGATGGCGTGAATGGATACCATGAGATTTCGATAAGGGCGAGGGATCTCAGAGGCGTCATCCGCAACCAACTTGAGTCGCAGCTGTTTGCTCAACATGTAGTTGGCATTGCTGCGTGTGTTTTCCAGGGAGTTATGACTGACAGTTAAAACTTCGAAATGCTCAGTCCTACTAAGCAAGTCTTGTAACTTTCGAATCAAAACGCTGAAAGGGGTGGTTGCGGTACTCTGTCTCTGAGCCTTCTCCGAGATTGGAATCCCCATGAAGGCTTGCAAAAAAGCAGCTCGAGCGTTGCGGATGGATGGGGCCTGATAATTACCGAGAACATCCAGGAGGACCTCTACAATGCCTGAGTTGAGCAGTTCGGAGCTGGTGATGCTCTCCAAAGCGTCCCCGACAAAGTATGATGCAAGCCTTTTGAACAAGGCATGGCCATCGCCGTTGCCGTTGGAATAACATGTGCGTACATCAGCGGCCAGAGATTGAAGTTCCTTCAAGATTCTAAGGGCCTCTGCTCGGACTGCTCCGCCATGGCTTTCTTCATAGCTTTCCAGGAACATCTGCGCATCTCGAATGATAAGATCATTGATGGTGCTGTCCATTTTCTCGATACTCCGCGGGCCCGGGTCCAAGTCTTCATCGGAATCAGACATATCTTCGTTGTCTTCATCTTCGCCATCGCCGTCATCGTAGTCATCGGCTTCATCCTCATCTTGGTCCTCATCTTCATTTTGATGGGATGCATTCTCTGCGCGGTGGGAATGCGAGGGATTTGCGCTGGTTTCCACATCGGCAGGGTCGGATGTGGCAGGAGGCTCATTGCCGGAGAGAGTGCCCTCTGACAATTTGACAATCTCTGAGATGACTCCTTCCCGATGGAACTGATGTTGGTAAACATGCTCAAGGCGTTGGAACAGAAGCTCGGAGCAACGTAGAGCTAGGGACACGAGGGATGGGTGATCTTTCTGAGAAAGGATAGAAGCTAGGAAGGAGGCATATGGAACGGTTCGGAGGGCATCTTCAATCAAGGAAGGCTCCAGAATGTGCAGCATCTTCAGCTGTGCAATAAGAACCTTCTGGCGGACATGTAAATTGACCGTGCTAGAGTAGGCATCGGTCAAGGTGGGGAAAAGGATCATGGCAAATCGCTTGAGCTGAGTCTTGCAGTTGTCGAGCAGCAATCGTCTCTCCTCTACTGCATCTTTAGTCTTGGAAGATTTCAGGTTGATAGACATGCTACTGTCAAAGTATGAGCTGAGAAGGGCGTCCGTCCGTGAGGCCTCTCGACTAGGAACACCGGGCAGTAGTTCGCAGATAACATTGAGAGTTTCGAAGACTTGCTCGCGGGGTCGGTGGATCAATGCTTGCATGACCAGCACACTGTCCATCTTGACAGCGGTGCTGTCCACGTCCTGGGGGGGAGAAACACCCGTCAAAATCTGATAAAGAGTATCAACTACATCCATCTTGAAAAGTTCATTTGACAGTCGAGGGCTGGTCTTGGAGATGATTGCCAGAACTCGAAGGAACTGTGTGTGGATGTGAGGACCGATGAGGTTCGTAGTCCCTGGCAGTAGCAGCCGAAGGACAGCCTTGAGCATGGCAGGTTCAATCAGTTCCTCCAGATTCTCAGGGCGGTGCTTGAAGCTCTCCACAATCCGTGACACACAGAGACAACCTTGCTCAACAACTTTGGGGTCATTGCTGGACAGAACATTTAGCAAGGTGGGCATGACATCGCGTACAACAGGGAACGAGTCGTGAGGGAGATTGCGGCAGCAGTTTGCGGCTGTTGTAACTGCTGTTCGCTGAGTGCTGGTAGGGAAGAAGTCGAGATAGGTCAAGCAAGCAGTCAGTCCACCTTCCCGCACAATTGAGGCAGGGAAATCGACTGAGATCTTAGCCAATGTCTATGTAATATGTTAGTGGAAGGGATCAGATGAATAAATCAGAACAACTCACGCTCAAAGCCTGCTCGGCCAAATCGATAAATTGGATATCAAGAAGCTTCTGGCAAAGGATTGGCACGGCCCCACCATAAACAACGTTGGCTACGGAGCCCCGTAAGGCCTCCATGAGGTTGGCAAGGGAGCGACAGGCGAGAAGCATGATCTCGGGGTTCTCCTCGCCGAACTGATTCGGCTGCATCAAGGTCACAAGCTCCTTGACGTACGGGTCGGGGGAGAATTGTCCGGTAAGATTATCCTCATTTGATACAAGTAGCAGATCCGAGAGCTCCTGAAGGGCGATAAGTTGAATGGATGGGTCGTCTTTTGCCCGCAGGTTGACGAGAATATCGCGAAGTCGGGAAGACATGCCGGACATCATACCAGTGAGGGCACGGAGGGTGCTCTGAAGGCCCATGGGACCTCGCCCACCAAATAAGCTGTTGGCGAAGGGATCCATATCGTCATCGTCAAAGGCGGACGGGTTGGTGCCATCATGACTCTCTTCCGTTGGGGATTCTTCTTGTTGTTCTTCTTGATCTTCCTCCTCCAGATCCTCCTCCGCATCTCGCATTATGACATCAGGGTTTGTCTTCGTCGTACGCTTCTTCTGACGCCGGGGCGGGGGAGACTGTGTGGTTCCGGGTCGATCTATAGGATGAGAGAGACATCAGCATCTACCAAGTAGGGATATCCGTAGCCGTTTAAAGGACGGATGGTGATCAACAAAACTCACCGCTCCGACTTGTCTTTCTCCGGGCGGGCTGTGGAGAAGTGGCCGACTTGGATTCCTCTGGTCGGGACGACGGGCTACATAGAATTCTTGTCAGCACCGCCCATCAAACAGTAAGGGTAAGCATCACGTACCCGGGTTGTGACATGGTTGCACGACGAGTGCGGCGGGGAGCTGCAACAGAGCCAGTAGATGGCGCTGTCGGTGGGGCAGCCGTACGTGGTCGCTTGGGCTTCCGTTGAGGAGATGGAGGCGATGGCTGGGCCGGAGTGTCGGTCTGTCGATCGTGGCGAGAGGATGCCTTGCGTTTGCGGGATGAAGCCGAGCCAGCGGCGGGTTGGGTACCGGACTCAGCAGGGGGAGGAGGGTCTGTCGCGAGTCTCGCGGCTGAGCGAGTGATTCTGGATGACATGAGAAAGAGTCCACGGTGAATATGTGAAATGAGGGGACAGAAAGAGAAAGAGAGGTGTAGAGCGGTCAAAGCGATAAGGCAGATTGGGTAGAAAGGTGACAATGCTCGCAATGGTAGCAATAACCAAGGATGCGTTGTTTGTCCCCGAACTGAAGCAACTGAATGATGGAACGTGCTCTCAGGGTCATCCACAAGGTTCTCCTAGTGAGAGTTGGGGAAGGGCTTGGAAGACAGAGTGGGTGGGAAACTACCTCAGGGAAGAAGAGGCCGTGGAAGTGCCTGGGGAAGTGGGATAATCCTCGAGAGGGTCCTGGCGGTTGGAGGAGGGCCTTTGTCTGGCCATAAGTTATTGGGTCTGGAGAGCTCGATTGAGTGTTCGTCACATCAACCCGCCATCCGCCTTGCTCGGGAGAGCTGAAGAGAATGAGGGAAACTTGTCAATGGGATCAAAGGTGGAAAGCAAAAGTTGAAAAGGAAGATGGACTGGAAGTGGAAGATGGTGAAGGAGAAGTGGAAAGTGGTGACGGACATAGGCGGAGAGCAACGATGATATAAGACGAGTCCACTCAGGGATATTTCCAATGTTTGACTATTGGACTGTTTGACTATTTGCACTATTACAACGCACTAGTAACATGTTCACATTTGTATCTGGCCTGGGAGTACCTAGTAGACCGAGTCACCGTATATAGTACAGTAAAGTCTAGTATGTATATAGGCTCAGGATCTAGCTTCAAAGTCCGGCCTTCGATCCGGAGAGAAGATCACGGAGGCGCCCCGAGCCCTCAATTGACTCACCGAGGATGAAGCCAACACTTAATAATCACGGAATCTCATCTTCAGGGCCAAAAAAGAAAAGAAAGCGACTTCTCTCCTTCTTATATTCTTATATTCTCGCCGGAGCATTCCTTGCCGCCTTCGGTTCGCCCCCCCGCCATTGAGAGAATTCGTCCACCCAACTTAACTTTTCTCCCCTTCAACTACCCCGGACTTTGACCTTATATTCTCTCCGCATTTTCCAACATGTCAACGGAAATGGTCGGAGGGCAGAGTGACGACGTTCACCAGGCGCCCGCCCGCTTAAACCCCACTCCGATGGAGGAGTACACATTCCCAGAGTTGCGCTTGAAGCGCACGATGAGCGACCCGGAGAAGACCCCCCTCTTGCTGGTCGCATGTGGTTCTTTCTCTCCCATTACTTATCTCCATCTGCGCATGTTCGAAATGGCCGCCGATCACGTCAGATTCAGTTCTGATTTTGAACTCATCGGAGGATACCTGTCGCCTGTGTCCGATGCCTATCGCAAGGCGGGTCTCGCCAGCGCAGAGCACCGGTAAGGGGATTCCCGCTCTCTACCATCCGACTCGGCTAACTTGTACTGTGCAGGGTGGCTATGTGCCAACTCGCGGTTGATCAAACCTCCGACTGGTTGATGGTGGATACATGGGAGCCTATTCAGAAGGAGTACCAGCCGACCGCGGTTGTGTTGGACCATTTCGACCATGAGATCAATACTGTGCGTAAAGGCGTGGATACTGGAAATGGAACCCGGAAGCCCGTCCGCATTGCTCTGCTTGCGGGCGCGGATCTGATCCATACCATGTCCACGCCTGGCGTGTGGAGTGAGAAGGATTTGGACCACATTCTGGGCAAATACGGAGTAAGTTGGCCTTGGATTACGTTTACTTTTGCTATTAAAGATATGGCCCGCTAACATAATTTCAGTCCTTCATTGTCGAGCGTAGTGGCACGGATATCGATGAGGCTCTGGCCAGCCTGCAACCCTGGAAGGACAATATTCACGTTATCCAGCAACTCATCCAGAATGATGTTAGTAGCACCAAGATCCGACTCTTCCTCAGACGTGAGATGAGTGTGCGCTACCTCATCCCTGTCCCCGTCATTCACTATATTGAGCAGCACCATCTATATGAGGATGACGGCATGGAGAAGGGCAAGGAGCGGCAGGAGGGACGATCGGGATGATGCGACAAGATTGCCAGGAAATGCACACATAATGACCCTCAGCGATCCCGATACGATACCCCTGCCTGCCTGATTTACTGATTTACTGGAGTTGGAGTTCTCTTTTTGCCCTTGACCTGATCCCCGCACTCGGAATAAAACGGTTAACGGGTTGTACATACTATTTTTGGCTTATATCCGACTCAATAGACCTAGATCTAATAGAGTATTACTCAAATATCTAGTCTGGACTATAAATTAGATACTTTATATGTAGGTACATCGTGGCTAACACTTATATAATTTAGGTTTCTATCAATTTCTAATCTTCCGTTCTCGATTTGGACATAAATCGGCCTCGGAAATACTGGAAAAGGCGAGTCGCCTCCACATTCACCATCCGAGCATAGAATGACACCATCAAGGCTCTACACGATTTACAATCGGAGTTAAAGAAAAAAAAAAAAAATCTCAAATAGTAACGTTAACGTAGTGAAGTAGTAAAGTATTTGGAGTGAAGTGAAGTATAGCCGGGTCCCCCACTACGGCGCGCATTATCTTCCGTTATCGACTGATCTTTGATCTCTCCACAATTAGCCGGCTTGTGGCCCTCCAAGAGAGACGCCCAGAAAGCTACTCTACTCAATTCCAGTCCCTCAATCCCTCCCTGTACAACCCCTGACACCTCACTATGATCTAGCAATCCCAATCCCCAACCCCCAATCCCTAATCTCACGCCATGACCGAAGAACGCAGCCGCAGCCTCCTCAAATGGCCACTCACCCCTCCCGATTCCTCCGATCCCCAAACAACCAAAGACGTCTCTTCCGTCGTAACAGCAATCCATGTGATCTCAACCGAGCGAGCAGCCCTCGCCCACCTGGAACACATCTACCAAACCGATGCGCGAGCACAGCACGACCTCGCCCGCGCCGTAGAACAGATTGCGCGCAGCGTGCGGGATGGCGGCAAATTGGTGGTTTGTGGCGTGGGCAAGAGTGGCAAGGTTGGGCGCAAGATCGAGGCCACGATGAATAGTCTGGGCGTGTACAGCGCGTTCCTGCATCCGACTGAGGCTTTGCATGGGGATCTGGGATTGGTTCGGCCGGTAAGCAAAAGTCCTGCATGCAGTCTGCATTGCGGCCCGGATGGTTTCTGCACCGGTGTTGGGCAGAGAAACCTGAAGAATACGTTTACTGACTTCATTTTGGTACAGAATGATACTATTCTTTTAATTTCTTTTTCGGGTCGTTCGCCTGAGTTGCTTTTATTGCTTCCGCATATTCCTGCTACGGTGCCTATTATCGCTCTTACTTCTCATATACATCCGTCCGCATGTCCGTTGCTCGCGTTGCATGGGCCTTCTGGGATGGGCATTTTGTTGCCTGCTCCCATTCATGAGGATGAAGATGCCTCTTTTGGTGTCAGCGCTCCCACTTCCTCGACGACAGTGGCTTTGTCACTAGGCGATGCGCTGGCGATTGCTACAGCGCGCAAGCTGCATACTACTCCTGGCAAGGGTCCTGCAGAGGTCTTTCGAGGGTTCCATCCTGGTGGTGCTATTGGCGCTGCTGCAGCGGGTACACCGTTGACAACGCCTTCGAGTGGCGTGTCGACAACGTTTGACTCTCCGGTCTCGTCTGTATCGCTCTCGCTTCCGTGGGAAGAGATTGGCAGTACTTCGTTGATTCCTCCTTTTAACCTTCAACAACCACCTGCGCAACGCCGGATTTCTCTAGATATGTTGATTTCACTTGACCAAATCCCTACTGCCTCGTCTCCATCGTCATCTTCACCTGGCGATGTACGATTACTCGATATCCTCCTTACAGCAATTCAGCACCCTAATGCGAAATCATGGGTCTTTTTGTCACCTCATGAAATCATCCCTCCCAGACAGACCCGCTCTTTGCTGTCGCCGGGTGGAAACATGGATATGCGTGTTTCCGATGTTATGACCGAGAATCCTAACACTCCATTTACCATCCATCGAAGCAGGTGGCTCCTGGTTCCAGACTCAACACCGCTCGCCGATCTCCGACACAAAGTATCTGCATCCCGAAATGGGCCGCACCCAATCTCGGTGGTTGCTGTAGTGAAGGACATGAACTACCCCGACAGTTGCATCGGAGTGATGGAAGCAGAGGATCTTCTGGATGCGTGATCCACTGAAAAGCGATCCATTTTTCCGTTCTCTTGGAAATATTTGTTTGATTTACATACCACCTGCTTCACCATGCCTTTGGTTGACGATGTTACGCCCGCGCATTTTGTTACTTTTGCATGTTTACATAGATTTTCAGCTCTTGCACATTACGTTCAACGAAGCCAAGCCACATGGCTCAGTCCCATTATACACGATGTAAATCAATCCCAATAACATATCTTGATAATACAAACAGTATGCGAAGTCTAAATATACAGTATATTCTCAACCTATTCACCTCACCATCCCCAACCACACCACATCCCCAAATCAAGCCTTAACAATCGGCTTAATACCCTTATGAATAGCAGCAATACCACCAGTCAAATTCTCAAAGCCCTGACCAGGAATCATAAACCCAGCCTTCTGAATCATACCCCTAAACTCCTCCTGACTAGGGAATCGCTCAATACTCTCAACAAGATACTGATAAGAATCCCGATCCCCAGCAACAACCTGCCCAATAAGCGGAATCGCACTAAAATTCCAGCGCTTATAAATCCCATCCAGGACAGGGTTATCAACCTTGGAGAACTCCATGCACGCAAAAACACCACCAGGCTTAAGAACCCGGAACGCCTCATTCAGCGCCGCCTGCTTATCCGTGAAATTGCGGATTCCAAACACAACAGTGTACAGATCAACGGAAGCGTCCGGGATATGCGGCATGTGCTCGGCGTTCGCCTCGACGAAAGAAAGCCGGTTCGTGTTGTAGTATGGCGTGTCGAGGGAGCGTTTGCGGCCTTCTGCTAGCATGTCGGCGTTGATGTCGCTGATTGTTACGCGCGTCTCCATGTCGTGGTTGATGTTTGTTGCGTGGTCTAGCATTCGGAAGGCGATGTCTCCGGTGCCGCCGGCTATGTCGAGGATGTTCCAGCCACGTTGGTCAGCTGTCAGGGCTGGTAGGCACGAGCCTGGGTTTAAGGAGCGCACGAAGTGGTCTTTCCAGAGGCGGTGGATGCCTAGGGACATTAGGTCGTTCATGCGGTCGTAGGAGGCGGCAACGGAGCTAAAGACTGCGCCGACTGTGGGTGGATGCGGTGGTTAGTTCAATTGCTGAGATGGTCAATTGGGTGACTGGGTTCTGTCCTTACCTCGTGTCTCCTTCTCTGATTCGGGCACATTCGTGAACCCGAAGTGTGTCATGCGTTCATCTTCTGGCTTGCTCTGGGCGCGGGTGGTGCAGGAGAAACAGCGGTAGGGGGTGGGGGGTTGGAAAGCGCGACGCTTTGCGCTGTAGTGCAAAGCTCGCCATGCTGAGCGGGACGACATGGTGGTGTTTAGAGGTGTGTTAAGCTGTTAAGCTGGCGAAGCTGTGATGGGCAACTTTTCCCAGCAGAATCCGCCAAGCCCGAGTGCGTGTCCCTAAGCACGGCCCCCATCTGGCCAATCATGGTGCTTCATTTCCGACTTGTCCAGTAGATCTTTCGTTTCTCGTCTTTTGCTTCACTCGAGTTATGTTGGACTTCGCGCATTTTACGGACTGGAGTTGGAGTGCATATTGTCTATCTCCGAGTGCTTTTTTTGTATATGAATAGTACGATATTCCACTGAAGAATCCATATTCTATACTCAACCAGAGCTCCCAGTCGAACCACTTTCGAAATAAACTGAGAAAATGACATCCAATCAATTATCTTACTGTTGTACCATTGGATCCCTCCACAATGGTGAAGCAAAAGGCGAGATCAAAAAGGTTGGCAACAGTAAATCACCTACTTCGCTCGTATATATTCAACCGTTAATCGAGTACAGTCTCAACCTACTTCGCGTACCCAGAAAACAAATCTACATAAAATGCGATCCTTATCCTAACAGATGTGATAGGTCACCGATTAATCAATGCGCAATTAATAGCCGACCAATTCGCTTCGAAGGGATACTTCGTCATGATGCCGGATCTATTCAATGGCGATGTAGTCCCAATCAATAGACCAGAGGGCTTCAGCATCATGGACTGGGTGAAGAACCATCTACCCTTTCAAACGGAACCAATAATCGACACCGTCCTCAAAGCGATGCGGGAGGATCTCGGCTGTGAGAGAATTGGTGGTGTGGGCTATTGCTTTGGCGGCAAGTAAGTCTGCCGGTACTTGAAGCCCGGCAAGATTGATGTTGGGTTCACGGCACATCCAACTATGGTTGAGGCCCAGGCTTTGCAAGGTATTAAGGGGCCGTTAAGTATTGCTGCTGGTGGTATGTTGATTTTTCATTTATCATATGGAATGGGTATTCTGACAAGATTCTGTTGTTATGTGTAGTTCGAGACATCGTTTTTACGTCTGCTAAAAGACATGAAAGTGAGGAGATTTTGGATAAGTTGGATGTGCCTCATCAGATCAATCTGTTCTCGGATGTAGAGCATGGCTTTGCTGTTCGCTGTGATTTGTCTAAGCCGAGGCAGAAGTTTGCTAAGGAGCAGGTGTTTGCTCAGGCTGTTGCCTGGTTTGATCAGTATCTTATTGTGTGAATTATGATGAATGAAGATGAGGTATAACGAGGGTAATGTGTTTATAGAGGCGAGTGCGGCATCCTATCAGGAGAGAAGTAGCATTTGATACGTAGGTAGACCATTCCACATCACTCGCGAAGGAGTATCTAGTTTTTCTTAGTCAAGGCTATTCTGACAACGATAGTGTTTTGAATAACAAGGTAGCATCATACATAAACGTAAGACATTATTTAAGATACAATCACCACATCTTCTCCCAAACCCGCCGAACCCAATGCATCTGAGCCAGCTCAGCCTTCCTCCTCTCCTCCCAATCGCCTTCTTCCCAGATCTTGCACTCTTCATCAATCTCCGCCTTACCAGAGTACAAATCCGCGTTGATAGCACTAACAAAGGAAGTCCGATGGAAAATCTTCCAGAAAACAAACATAACAACCCAAAACGCAAGACCGAAGTAAGATGTAACAAAGCCCTGCACGCTAAACGGCTTGAAAACTGAGAAACCATTGAAAAGAGCCGTCAAACAACCAATGATAATGGCCAGGATAGCTCCGTACGGCTGGAAAGGTGAAGCCCAGGGCACAAATGACTTGCGGTCAATACCCTGTGCTTTGAGGGCTCGGTACCAAGCAATGAAGACACAGAGCATACCCGTGTAGGTGAGCACGAAGGCGATGGTTGTCAAGTCGACGAACCAGTAGAAGACCTCGACGGAGGAGCTGCCAGCTACTAGGAAGGTGACGCATGAGAGAACCGAGACAGTGATGACGCAGTTGATGGGGATGCCCGATTTAGTACACTTCAAGAGGAATTTCGGGGCTTGGCCATCGCGGGCGAGGGAGTAGAGTGTTCGACTTGAGCTGTACAGATAGGCATTTCCACAGGACCAACCGGACAGTAAAATCAGTAGGTTGATTAGATCTGGTAGACCGCGGATACCGAGGTTATCGATTCCAATAACCCAAGGCGAGGCAGCGGATCCAGCGGCACCATTGTCAATAGCCGACATGAGACGAGGGTCACGGGGGTTGCAGATGATTCCAACAGCCAGGACGCCGACGACGTAGAACCCGACAATACGCCAGAAAGTCATCTTCACCACGCGAGGGATGGTCACGCGCGGATTCTGGATTTCTCCTGCTGCTAGGGCTGGAAGGTCCGGTCCGGCGACGGAGAAGGCTGCGTAGACCATGACAGAAAAGAAGCCGAGGAATCGACCTGTGTTGCCGTCTGTGTAGTATTCGAACATCACGCCGTCGGTCCAGTTGCGGAAGCCGTAGACGTCGTGTTTGGGGTTTCCGCCGACCATTGTGATGAAGGTGAGGAGGACGAGGCCAATGAGGAGCAGGATTTTGGTTGAGGCCATGATGAATTCGCTCTCACCGTACCATTTTACCGCGACGAGGTTGAGTACCGTACACACGACTAGGGCCATTGCTACCCAGACCGCTGGGTTGACGCTTGTGTTCCAATATTGCATGACTGTTGCTACTGAGGAATATTCTGTACAGACTAGCATTACGCCGCCGTAGAAGTATACCCAGCCCCTAGGATTGTTAGTATACAGACCAAAGTGAAGCGAACGGACTGGTAGAGACTTACATAGCAAATCCAAATGCCGGATCGATAAACCGTGCAGCAAGTTCGAAGATTGATCCACGAATGGGAAGATAGGCAGCCATCTCTCCAACACACAGATTGACAGGCAGAATGAAGAGACATCCCCAAACAAGATATCCCAGGAACAAGGACAATGGCCCAGCATCCCGCAGGTAAGAACCAATGCCAACGAACAGTCCAGTACCGATAGAACCACCAATAGCCATCAACTGCACATGTCGAGAAGCCAGACCACGCTGTGTCTGGCGAAAGGGCAAGACATCACCCACAGTAGTATCCGCCTTGGGATCGGGATCGGAGATTTCTGCAGAGACTTTTTTCTCCATGTTCTCCATGATTGAATGCTACTCGAGCTGGAAGTGACGCCAAATAGACCAGAAGGCCGGGGGGCGGCATAGCCATTTATACGTGCACTGACGCCGGGTTTGGGGCCACTGGCAAAGAGTATGGGTGGGGAGAGTGCCAAGCACTGATACTGCAGAAGGCATCGTGACACCGGGAAACAGCCAAGAAGGCGGGCCGGGCGTGCAGTTGGAGTGAACTTAGAATGATAAGAGGCTTGATTGAGACAAGACTGGGATCCCTAAAGGGGGAAGAGGTGGCGATGCTAAGGGTTTGCCAAGTGATAAGCTTATCAGGGCTATGGTCATACGAGCTACAGTATTGATAAGAGACACTTAGTAGTTAGTGTTGATGCTACAAGATAGACAATAGGGGCTACTTGCGGGTTAAATTGCTCTAAACATGATATGCATTAAACCTGTTGACTACTAACATATATCAACCCATAAATCCCCGAGGCGAAGCTCTAACTTGCCCTATGTCTTCACCGAGAATCACTACCCCAACCCTGATATGATACGGCCAATGCCTTAAATGCCTTATATAATCCCCAGGAACATTCCCGTCCTGACCCCTTATCCGCCTCCCGTAAAGATCGGCGAAGGCAAAAACGAAGCCAAAGGGAAACCTAACCTCTATACCCCGCATTTTGGCGAGCAAGGAAGCCGAAGGTTATAGGCGCTAGCAATGTCGGACTTTAGTCTGATTATAGCGCATTGGCCCATGCCAGTCTACTGCGGGGGTCATAACGGATCATTAAGAAAAGAGGAAGTAAAGCCCGACGGGAGGCTCAAGGATCTTGTATGCATCAGATCCAGCCTGGGCCACGCCTCTTTGAAAATGACGTGAAAGGGACCAAGTTGGACATTCGTTTCGTCTCCGATGTAGCCATAATTGATTGTGGTTCTGGTTTAAACATCAGGCCTCGTTCCAGACTTCACGTCCATATGTGGAGAAGGTATAGACAGCCCAATCGATCGCAGCGTGGTGTAGCCAAGTCAAAGATATAGGAAGCGAGTTAAATAAGTGAGTCTGAGGGAATCTCTTCTTAAGCCTGATTATATTGACAAAGGACTAACTAAATCTACAGCCACATCCAACCTCAACACGCAATCCGCACAAGACCCCCTTGATATAAACAAATGATAAAATACACTTCTTTTATCTTACTCTAATCGCGAAATATTGAATCCTCAAATAAAAATAAAAATCAACAGAGAAAGACAAAATGCCCCCAACTCCCTACAAAACAACCAGTCTCCAACCAAACCCACCGAATATAAAAACCCAATCATTCAAACGCCATAGGCAGAAAACCCTCCGCGTGGCCCCCACCATCCAGCGGCCACGGAAAATCCGACAACAACTCCGGTGGAATCTGGAATTGCATCATCTGTTCGCCCATAGCATTGGGTGGTGGGCCGGGTGGCGGGCCTGGCGGACCACTTGGGGGAACGTATGGTACGGATGTCATCGTGATGTTGGGTTTCGCGTCGACGGGGACTTCATTAGTATTCGGGGCGTGGTGGGATGTTTGGAGATTGATTGGCCGCGATGTCATGTAGCCGTCGATTCGGTCGACCTGTGAGCGAAGGCGTTCGCTGGCGCCGGCTGCGCGTTGGAGGCCTGTTTCGAGGCGGCCGAGGAGGTCGGCCATTTCGAGACTGGTGGGGCTTTTGTTAGATTGGATGGTTTTGGGTTGAGGTCAGTGAGGGTGGCTTACAGCAATGTGCGGACTCGTCGGTAGGATGCTTCTGATAAACTTCCTTCCATGACGGAGCCGAGGATATAACCTATTCCACCGAGATGGTGAAGCTGATAACAGTTAGTAAAGTGCTCTTCAAGAAAAGGATATTCGCACATACCAGAGGCGAGCTGATCGCTTTGAGATACTCCACAGGGACCTTGCTGAAGACACTAAGCAGCTCTCCAGCTACGTTGCATTTGCGATCAACACCAAGCTCTTCCGCGGAAAGAAGCACCATCCGGAGAAGCTGTAACGTTGCCGTGATATTGGCAGACTGGAACCCGAATAGATCCTTGGCCATATCGCCAGTAGTAGGAGGAGTTTCCTTAAACTGTGATGGCAGTGCGGCGTACATGGAATAGACCCGCTCCATGACTGCCTCTTCTGACATAGATGCCGGGCTGAACAATGACCACACCTGTGCAGTCCCATTTGCGGAAGAGAAGCGTCGCCGATTGCCATCTACTACATGTTCAAGGATCCGATAGAGATCCGTAGTGAAGTTCCAGCCGCGAAGCCATGCTAGGGGCTGCCGTGAGACTACTGTCACTTCTCCCGGACTGAGCACGCTGGAGGCTGGAGACACGGGCGGCAAGCCGTAGCCGTGTATTGTGATAAACTCGTCATCAACCTCACTCGGATATCGAACTAGAGAATGAGCTTCGCGATATCGAATTACGCCGCCCCACACGATGCTGGAATAGATATCCAGAGTGTAGATAGACCAGAACTTCAGATGACTAGTTAGTAAAAGGTAACATTTGGGGAAAAAGTTGCACAAACCAGTCTCCGTCGCTCTTCGGTTTCAATGGGAGTCAAATGCTTCGGCCACAGCTTCTCATCATGGAGTCCCTCCATACTGGTTAGAGTATGATACATGCCGGAGAACTTTTGCATGTTCTTGATCTGGCCATTTTGAATACTGGCAATAGCGAGAATGGCACATGCGCGCATAAAATTCATGCCCTTTGCTGAGGCAAGGTCGCGAGGAATGGAGTCCTTGGCCGCTGCATAAAAGGCTTCTGATGGCGGCTCAGCAAGCTCATCCCGATGCCATCTATTGGTAAACAGCGCCCCATCTCGTGCGCGACCAGAGACTAAAGCGCAGACAGCCATAGTTGAAGCGAATAGCCCTGGGTCTCGCAGATGCTCTTGATTATGTACTCTTTCGATGAAAGATTGCTTATGGAAGAGTGGGAAACTAAGAAACGGTAAGTCACACGATCAAATGAAAAGAATGATAGATCAGATCTTACATGGGATAAACGATCTCAAAATAGACCTGGACAAGGTTTCGGATCTGGCGATCACTGGCAATAGCAAAAGCGTTCCAGGAGTTGCGCAATGCGCCGTCATCATCGTACCCTTCCGTTGCTACCCCGCCGACGTTGAACGTCGACCAAGGATCACCAGTCAACGACGGGCGATGAGCAGACTCGGGGTAATACGAGTTTCTCGAACCCGAAGAGCCCGACGTCCTCCCCGTAGCCGGCGCAGCAGCGGCCACAGGGACGGCATGATCGGAGCCAGGGGTATTCACCAAAGGCGTCTCGCGCATGGGAGCCCTCGTGCCAGCCTTGACGCCCCGGCGCTTTGCGGGGCGATCGAAGGTGCACGGGACATCAAAATCCGCGCAATTTTGACACCTGCCTAGCGGATCTTCACTTCTGCCGCACTTGATGCTGCGCCTATTGCAGAAGTCGCCTGAAGTGGCGTCAGCTCAGAGCTTTTTGCAGTCTGGGGCATTTTGCCGCCAACGGCGAGTGGAGCAGGTGGAATTGGACGTGGCGGGAGGACTTACAGGCTTTCGAAACGCGTTGGAGCTTTCGCGGTTTTTGCGACATTCAATCCATTAATTCATTCCAAACTGGAGGTGCTTTGGGGGTGGCAACGGCAGCCCACAGGAAATCGCGGGCCCCGGAGCTTGGAACACGGGGTTTCGGGGTTTGGTAACGGTTGTCTGTGATTCCTGGGGTAAGACTGGGGAGGCAGAATGGGAAAAAGGCACCAAAAATGAAGGGAAATGAAGCTTAAGCAGTGGACCTTTCTGAACACATCGATGATCAAGCAATTGACTGGTGTCCGAAGGATAAAAAGTCTATGTCGACATTGCGAACGATGCTGAGTCAGCATGTGTCATTGACCTCGAAATCAGACTTGGCGAAGTCAAAGAGGAAAACTGTTCAATTGATGATATTGACAGTAATAAAAAGGTGGTATGAATGGGAATAAGGTCTATCCTCAGGAAATGAGGAGTCTATAAAACATTATGTGCGGGTAACTAGATCTACATGATCCTATACATGTTTTCGTGCGTGGCGCCAGTATAGAGCTGAACACGATTGTGGCGCCGGTTGTGATGCAGGTATGCGTTAGACGATTGCAGGTTCACCGGTGGCTGCGCGTTCGGCATCGATTTCGGCAGGGGTAGAAGTGAACTCGGTCTTGCCAATCTCGAGGGCTTCTTCGCTCTTGGTGACTCCATGTTCAGCCAGAACATCACCGTGGAGTTTATAAGCCTGTTCCATCTTCCAGTAGAAGGGACTAGGGGTGGAGAAGAGGGCATCGATGGATTCGAGGGAGCGGTTGCGGGTTTCGGGGTAGACTAAAAATTGATATTGTTAGTTGCTGGAACATACTAGAGATTGTCTCAACTTACACAGATAGACAATGGGGATCCAGATCAGATTCAGACCAGCAAACAGGAAATATGTACGGCTCTGAGAGATGGTCAGTATTTATTTAGGAGAATCCTTCAACTGTTAAGAACCCACAGTCATGACATTGAACATGATCGGGTTGACCAAAGTGGTCATACCCACACCAATGGCCCACCCAGTAATTCCGAATCCATTGCCTTGAGCCCGCAGATCACTCGGGAAGATCTCGGTGGGGACCAAGAAAGCGACTGTACCCCAGGTAGCAGCATATCTATACATCACGTCAGTAAAGTTTTGACACATGCGAGGGATAAACCTTACCCCAGATTGAACAAAAAGAGCATAGTGACAGCGCCCGGCGCATACTGAGCTGCCTTCTCAGGGTTATGTAGAGAGCCCTCATAAACAGCTCCAGCCTAATAAAGTCAGAAGAAGGTACATCTCGGCGGTATAAGAATAACCTACAATCAGGTTAACAGCAAACAAAACAGCAGCTCCGCCCATCAAACACACACGTCGGCCCAGGCGATCAATGATCTGAGCACTGATAATGGTACCAATGATTCCGATCGTGTTGATACCTCCGGCCAGACCGTTCTGCTTGATGTCGCTGTAACCTGCTTGAGCCAGAAGTGTTGGAGAATACGCAGTCACAGCCTGCAGCCATATTAGCCACTACATAGCAAGCCCAGTCCCCGTTGAACACTCACAGTGATACCAGTCCAAGAGGCCATAATCTGAAGCCAAACACACAGCCATGCGCGGCGGCCCAGGTTCAATCCTGGCTTCCCACCCCTTCCAATCAGAATTTTGACAAACTCAATTGGGGAGCTCGGTTTGCTGTCCTGGGCGATTGTGATAATCTCGAGGTATTCCCGGTCTATATCTTCCTGAGGAGTTCGGCCCCCACGAATCCTGTTCAGCAGATCTCGAGCTTCCTCTTTCCGCCCCACTGACGCCAGATAACGGGGACTATCCGGCAGCATCTTGATGCCTGCCGCCAGGAGGATTGCCGGGAAACACTGGAATGCGAGCAAGAACCGCCATCGTACGTCCGAGTAACCGTTGTCCACAAATGCGAGGCCGAAGGAGATCCAATATGCGACAGAGATTCCGAGATCTGACAAAAGACCCAAAGTTAGCATCCATATATCAGATAGATCAGATCGAATGAACTCACAATTGGCAATGAACACATAACCCAAAAAGCCACCGCGGTGGTTCGCCGAAGAGGTCTCGGACACCAACACAGGGGTGATACCAGTGAGAGCTGTGAACCGAGTCAGAAAAAAAGGCCATTCTCATGCAGCCTCGGATATTTATATCCCCAAGGCTAATGCACACTATCAAGGTCTCTCACCGCCAGTCCCGATTCCTGTAACCACTCGCGCACAGATCATGAAGTTTGAATTTGGAGCAGCCGCCTGCAATGCGCCGCCAACCAATGCGAATAATGATCCAGCCAGTAGACCATTGATCCGGCCCACTCGATCTGCAAGCCACCCACCGGCAAAGCAGCCGAAGATCGCTCCCAGGTAGTACACGCTGACAATGCCTCCCTGGTGAGTGGTGTCGGTGACAGTGCCATCAGCCTTACCGATGCCCACCTCGGTCACATATGTTGGTGAGCTGTTAACACCGCCCATCACACCCTGGTCATAGCCCTCGAAAAATATAGAGATTAGCGAAAAGGCCTGAATAGCCACATTTAGCTGACGCGGCGAAAGGCGCTTCCACAGCGTTGTGTAGCCCATTGTCGTAGTGTAATTGGACCAAGATGTGATCCCAATGGGGCGATGTGATCCCAATGGGGTAAACGGTCGTGTACGGGGTATAAGCGGACGAAGCCCTATGGGTCCGGCTATGAATGAGCTGGGGCGATCGAGATGGAGCTCGAGTTCGATGCGGGGAGTTTCAGCCCGCAGCCTCAAGCGTGTAGCCATTTAGCATTCAGAATTTTGCAGTATAAGCGTTTAAGCGGTCATCCCTTCTGGCGGATTATCACGATGTAGAAGAATGCCGAGATCACACTTTTGGTCTCCACTGGACGGGCCGAGTTTATATATATTTCCTGTTTCTCCTTCTGCTTTCTTTTAACTTTTCTTTTTCACACTATTGACAACATGGGTTCGAATGGAAACGAAATTAACGGAACTGCCAACCATGCGTTGGACATTACAGTTCTGGGATTAAACAGTGGAACATCAATGGTGAGTTGCATTCACATTCAATGTAAACACCATATACTGACAGTAACAGGATGGCATTGACTGTGCCCTCTGTCGCTTCCGCCAGGAAACCCCCGAGTCTCCCATGCACTTCGAATTGCTCAAGGTAAGTAATCCCGAGGCTGCATCTCCTTAGCACAGGAACCTGACCAATGGCTAGTATGGAGAAATCCCACTAGAGCCTGTGATCAAGAAGCGAGTCATGAACATGATCCTGCACAACAAGACATCCCCGTCTGAATTGTCCGAAGTGAATGTCATTCTGGGCGAGACCTTCGCATCGGCCGTGCATCAGTTCTGCGCCGATCACAATGTCGACATCAAGACAATCGACGTCCTGGGCTCCCACGGCCAAACCATCTGGCTGCTCTCCATGCCCGAGGCTGGTGAGACCCGCAGCGCTCTGACAATGGCAGAGGGCACCTTCCTCTCCTCGCGCACAGGCATCACCTCGGTTACAGATTTCCGGGTCAGTGATCAAGCCGCTGGACGTCAGGGCGCACCCCTCATTGCCTTCTTCGACGCACTAGTGCTGCACCACCCCACCAAGCTGCGTGCCTGCCAGAACATCGGCGGAATCGCTAATGTCTGCTTCGTCCTGCCGGACAGCCACGGCGGTGTGGACGCCTGCTATGATTTCGACACCGGTCCCGGAAACGTCTTTATCGACGCCGTTGTCCGCCACTACACTAATGGAGAACGTGAGTACGACCGAGATGGTGAGATGGGTGCCCGCGGTACCGTCGACCAGGAGCTCGTCGATGATTTCCTGACCCACCCTTATTTCGCACTCGAGCCCCCTAAGACGACAGGCCGTGAAGTGTTCCGCGACACCCTCGCCCACGAATTGATCGTTAAGGCCGAAGCCAAGGGCCTCAAGCCCGACGACGTCGTCGCTACCATTACCCGTGTCACCGCCCAGGCCATCGTCGACCACTACCGCCGCTACGCCCCTAAGGACCTCGAGATCGCGGAGATCTTCATGTGCGGCGGCGGCGCCTACAACCCCAACATTACCGCCTTCATCCAGGAGAACTACCCCAACACCCGCATTCTCATGCTCGACGAGGCTGGTATCCCTGGTGGCGCCAAGGAGGCCATCACTTTCGCTTGGCAGGGTATGGAGGCCGTGGTGGGTCGCTCCATTCCTGTCCCCACCCGCGTCGAGACTCGCCAGGAGTATGTTCTTGGTAAGGTGTCTCCTGGCAAGAACTACCGTAACGTGATGCGTCAGGGTATGCTGTTCGGCGCTGGTCGTGACCACCTATCCCCCGTCAAGGAGATGGTCAACTACGTCGATGGCAAGGTTTTCGATAACAAGTGGTAATTGTGGACTTGATCAAGTCCTTTTGTATAACGGTATTGAGATGCATTCATTTTGGGGTTTTTGGGCGCAATACTCTGGCACATACATATATGAAATAACGACTGCAATGTTTTCTCCTGGCTATTGTTTTACCATGCTGGGCTTAAGCAGTATATCAAACAACAGGGAGGTCGCTTTGCAAGGTGTGACAAACAGGTAGCAGAATCAAGAGGTCATAGATAATCCGTCTGCGGATTTATGTCTATATAAGTCTAACCAGTCCCGTTCAGCCGTCACTACGATCTCCTCGCCCCATTACTATATGCGTGCTTAACCCAGGTATACAGCCCCACACCTCGATTTACCTAGTTTCACATCGGAGCTACCAGCATCGGATACATCCCGGTCATAGGGCTGTTCCTGGGTCTAGATACTCTAGGATAATGGTCGACCAAACTGTGTGGCTATCTGATCTTCAGCAGAAAATCCGGTTATTCCTTGAACGTGTCGTTCGTTGCTATTATTAGCTTCCATAGGAGCTTACCAGATCCCGTGTTTGTAGACTTGGGATTTATTGTATTGTTTAAAGTATGTGTTCAAGATAAGCACCCTTTATTGTCCAGAAATAGCTCCTCGGTTGACCTTGTCGTTGCTGTTCGCATTTAGATCGCCCGTCAGTAATATCACGATCAAGTTTCAAATCTGTCTAGTTACTAGTACAGGCTCGAATTTTGCCACAATAGCAGCTGCATTAAAATTGACGTGCCATAACCAGATATCAGAAGAAATCAACGCCGAGAAAAGTCCAGACCTACATACTTCGTTCGGTATTAGCTCGGGCCGAACTATCACCGGCACAATATCGCTCATCAAGCGCGTCGCTCACTTTAAATCTCACCGAATCCCGTCCAATGCAAGATATGAACCGCCGGTTGTCTTTCGATCTTCTAGAATGAATGAGTCATTTTCCTGCATGCGGAATTCCGGTGATGGCGCGGTCTATCTCGGAGATCAGTCGGCCTACAAGTATATACAGAAGATCTCGTGAGAGCTACCCAGGGTATAAAGACCTTGTCACTTCCCAGCCATGTAGTCCCAACATTCACAATCCCAAGTTCCCTATACTTCTCCCATATCTCACAGATTTGAGATCATCATGACTTCAACAATACCGGAACCACATTTAGAAGCCCCCGAGCCACTACGTCACCACCGCGATTCCGAAACCCAAGAAGCTCTCCACAGCCGGCCTTATGCAATGGAATCAAATTATCCAGCCACTGGATATACTAGAGACCCGGTATTTCCAGAGGAATATGTCATCGAAACAAGCACGGGTCTTGTCCCCCAGAGGACCCTCGAGGAAATCCGATCCAATCGATCTGTCTCATCCACCCAAGTCGCGACACCAGCCAACGAAAGAGACACCGACCCCGAAAAAGGAGGAAAGGGGCCCACAGAGTTCGTCACATTTACTATCAACGACCCCGAACATCCCTATAACTGGTCCCGCGCCTACCGATGGTACATCACCATGGTCGCCTCAGCCCTAGTCGTTTGCGTCGCATTCGGCTCATCAATCGTCACCGGTGGGCTTGGTCTAATCGAAGACCAATACAATGTCTCCCTCGAAGTAGCAATCTTGACCTGCTCAATCATGGTTTGCGGTTTCGCAGTCGGTCCACTCCTCTGGTCCCCCCTCTCCGAGATCATCGGCCGAAGACCCGTCTACATAATTTCTCTCCTCCTCTATGTGATATTCAACATCCCTTGCGCCCTCTCACCAAACATCGGAGGCCTTCTCGTCAGCAGATTCCTATGTGGCGTGTTCTCCAGCTCGGGACTTTCCCTTGCTGGAGGAACAATCGCCGACATCTGGAGCATCGAAGAGCGCGGCATGGCAATTGCCTACTTCGCCGCTGCACCATACTGCGGCCCTGTCCTCGGACCCATCGTAACAGGCTGGATCAACGTCGGAAGTGGACGTCTGGACCTCTTCTTCTGGGTGAACCTCGCCTTCGCCGGCGCCATTACGATCATGATCGGTCTCATTCCAGAGACATACGCCCCATTAATCCTCAAACGACGCGCCGCGAGACTCCGCAAAGAAACTGGGAACCCAAATATCATCACCGAGCAGGAAAAGACCAAACTTACATTCCGTGATATCGCTCGAACCAGCTTGATCCGGCCCATTACGATGATCATGACCGAACCCGTTCTCGATCTGATGTGCATGTACATCGTCCTCATCTACGCAATGCTCTACGCCTTCTTCTTCGCTTACCCAGTCATCTTCGGCAAACTGTACAACTACAACGACGGACAAATCGGTTTAATGTTCATTCCGATTTTGATCGGTGCTGCTTTCGCACTGGTTGTCACGCCGCTCATCGAAAACCATTTCAAGAAGATTTGTAGTGTTCGCTCTCCAACGCCTGAAGATCGACTTATCGCTGCGCTTATTGGTGCGCCGTTTATTCCAATTGCGTTTTTCTTGCTCGGTGCTACTTCTTTCAAGCATATTATTTGGGTTGGGCCTGCTTCTTCTGGTATCGCTTTTGGGTTTGGCATGGTGCTTTGCTATTATGCTGTCAATAATTATATTATTGACTCCTATCAGAAGTATGCCGCGTCGGCTTTGGCTGCCAAGGTTTTCCTTCGCTCTGGAGGTGGTGCCGCGTTCCCGCTGTTTACTACCCAGATGTATAATCGTCTTGGTTTGCAGTGGGCTTCTTGGTTGCTTGCTTTTATTGGTGTTGCGATGGTGTTTATCCCTTACGTCTTTTACATGTTTGGTGCTCGCTTGCGGGCGAAGCTTACTCGGGACTAGAAGATTGTCATTTATTGCGATTTTCTTCCGGCTTCGAAAGGGAATTGAGATTGAGATGAGAGCTTTTGGCAGCGGGCCAGCTGAAGGCTTTTTGGGACCAAAAATAAATATAATTAGATTAAATCAGAATATACTAGACTACCTCTAATGATGAATGTATTGAACCTTGATATTTGAGCAAATCAGACTGCATTTCTATAACAGAGGTACTACAACACAGACGAAAGGAATCAATTTTTCGATAATCGAAAAGAGGTCAGACTATGTATGTACTTTTCAGGACCGCGTGGTTTGATCCCACATGCTTCGCACAGTAACACCATCCACCCACTTCCCACCAGTCTCATCTTTCTGCACAACAAACTTGACAGTCTTCTTCTCGCCAGGGACCAAAGTAAACGAGTTATCCTCGAAGTATCCCACCACACCAGCAGGATAGTCGATCCATGTATACAGCGAGACCGCGCTCTTCGCCTCAACAGTGAATGCACTGGTCTTGGCATCATGCAATAGACTGAGCTTAGGATCTTTGAGCTCTAGATCCTTAGGATAGACAGGTGTAAACTGATTCCGATGCGTGAAAGTAGTCAAAGCCTCACTCTCAGCATTGGGAAGATGACCCTGAGCGATCAAATCAATAAGCAAAACAGCATCCTGCGAATTCGCCAGAGAGAGTTTCGACATGTTAGTCGAGTAGATATTAGTAGTATTCAAAGCCCCCACAGAGAAGTGCTTGCTCTTAGGCGTCCCGGCATTCCCTGAGATCGGCTTGCCAGACAAATCAACCCAGGTCAGATTCACTGTCCCACGAGCAGTATCCCAAAGGTCCGATGTAACATAGATATCCAAATCACCGGTAGAAGAGTTCCAGAAAGGAGATACGATGACAGGTTGGAAGATGTCACGAGCAACATAGTGAAGCACCTTCCAGCGGCCGTCGTACTCGATCCCGGCCCATGTCGGTGCCTGCCAGATATCCTCTAGCTGCCAATACAGAGAGCCGAGCTGGCGTTCTGGCATTCCACTACCGCGACGGTAAAATTGGATTTCGGACTTGTACATATCTGCCTGGAAATGCTGTGTTGCATGACACCATGCACTGAAGTTGGCGATGGAGTCGTGCTCGTTGGGGGTTGGGTAGTATCTCTGCACTGCTAGGGTCATTTCTCCCATGCCCATGGATGTGTTCTTGTAGTTGTGGGTATCGGGACCATTTGCAGGATAGTGGTGGTTTCGGAGCATGATCGTGCTGCTGTTGAAATGGAGGTCTTCGTCGTCTACGGCTTGCTGCCAGGTTTGTAGACTGGGCATGCTGTGGTAGCCGAATTCGTTGGCGAATCTTCCCACTGGGTAGCCGTCGAAGTCGAAGGCTACACTGCTGTCGTAGTTGTAATAGTCAGTATCTCCGTAGTAATATCCCTTGGCGTCTGTGCCATTCTTGTAGCGCTCAACCATAGGGATTTTCGCGGAGAGGTCAACTTCCAGGAAACCATTGTTGGTACTGCTGGGCATGTATGAGATTGATCGTGAGTTCTCGTAAACCAGGGGAAGGATTAATGTGATGAAGAGATGCTCGTAGTCACCCACATAGTCGGCGTATTGTTCGGGTGCCTTTTCCTCGGCTTCGGGTAATTCCAAGCTTTCGATCTCATTTCCACCAGCCCACAACGCAAGCGAGGGATGATGATTGACGCGTCGCACATTGTAGACAACTTCAGCCGCGACATTGTCCAAGAACGGTTGATCTGTCGGATAGAGAGCGTCGCTGAATTGGAACTCACTCCATAGCAATACACCGCGCTCATCGGCAAGATCGTACATGAAGTCCGGAAGGTAAGCACCAGAAGCCCAGACTCGAAGCATATTCTGATTTCCGGCGACAACCGCATCAAACAGTCGCTGCATCTTGGCCTTGGTAACTCGGGGCCAGAAAGCATCCGGCGGAATGAGATTGGATCCTTTAGCGTAGAATTCACGGCCATTGACCTCGAAATGCCAATTGGCACCTGGAGCAATACCCTGAGCCAATTGCTCTTCGGTGATGTTTGATCGATTGAGGAAGATCGTGCGGAATCCAGTGCGCTTAGTGACACTCGCCAGGTCTTGATGGCTATCCTGAATTGTAACTGTGACATTGTACAGGTTTTGCTTGCCTAGGCCTGTAGGCCACCAGAGGTTGGCTGCATCTGCGTCGACCATGGTGTTACCGGTGATAGTCTGTCCAGTTACGACGACATTGTCCAGTGATCCGGACTTCAGTACCTTGCCCGACTCAAGCTCCTTGATCTCAATGGCCATGGACGGTTTACTCGGAAGAGAGCCGAGATAGTCGATACTGGCATTTACAACCCACGGCTGGCTCTGATCGGGCGCAATATGGTTGATCTGATTCTTTCGATAGATGTCAAGGTCGGTATTGAGAACATATGCACCTTCCTCGCGTTCGAACTGTACGAGGTAAGCATTTTGCCATGGTCCAGCTGGTGAGAAGGCTGGGCCCCAATCCCAGCCAAAGTCGGATTGTTCTTTGCGGATGAACCAGCGGTTTGGGAACTCAAACGTTCCTTGAACTCCGGCGGGCCATTCTGAATAGGATTTAGAGAATGAACTTCAGGTGGCCCTTGGGGCACTCACCTGGAGCATCGGGCTGGGCAGCAATCTCATTGGCAATCTTGATGGCGCTTCCAAAGTTAAGAGACACAGTTGGCGAGCCTTTGCATTTACTCAAAACATTGGAGATATCGAAGGCGTATTGACGGAACTGGTTATCGGTGGTGCCAATGAATTGACCGCAAAATTCGATTGTTGTGAAGGTGTCTAGTCCGTTGAATACAAGCCAAGACGACTTGGACTTATTTGACCTGCGAATAGTTAGCCAGAATACCAGAACATTGCGAGCAGTACATACAAGCCTTGGATTGGTTTGCTTGTATAAGTCCAATTGTTGTTACCAATCCAACGCAGATTGAAGTCGTTCAGCCCATAATAACTTTGAAGTAATCCATGTTAGCTTGAGACGAATAAGAAGTGACACAAGACAAACTAACGGATCATCTGTGTATGACTTTTATTAGACTCCTGATTCACAAGTTGACTCGAGGTAAACATACCAATAGCACCAGCAGCAAATAGATCTAAATGTGCTTGCGAAGGAACACGGCCAGGAACGCTAATATTCAGCGCCTTGCTACTAACCGTCCATCCATCGCCGCTAAGATCCAAAACACTCTGTCCTAAAGCAGGTGGGAGACATGGAAGCGCAGCTAGCACGAGCTGCTTCCAGAGATGCATTACGGCACTAAAAGTCCAAGTAAACTGCACAAGCAAATTACCGAAACGCTCCGCTAAAGATCCGGGGGAAAGCAACCAATTTATCATTTGTCGCCGATCAACAAACGGTAAAATATCGCATTCAAAAGCAGACGAGACCCACCAGTACATTTTTCCGGTCACTCCGGTTAAATGAAGTGACAGGGTGTGTGGTGTGTGGTCTAGGGACTTGCCGACACCAGAAGTATGGACTTGATTGCAGCTACGCCCCTCTCGCAAGCGGGGGAAAGCAACGGTAGCAGTGGTGAGTTGCGAGTAACCGGGGATAAAGTCCCAAATCTCCAAGAATGGACTGGGCGGCGGGCGGACGCGATGATCTGCAGTGATGGTGGAGGAACTATGCGGAGGTCGAGAGGGGTCGTGGAACTATAGCGGCCGGGTGAATGCTTGTTTCATCGGGTCATGGAGATACAGGGCAGAGGCCATTTATCCTACTCCGTATGTGATTTATAAGATCGTATTGACCGCTATGTGAATTCTACCCCTTGATTCCAAGTAGTGCTAAATGGTAAAGTATTGACAACGTAACCTCGTGTATTTGGTTTAGTTTAAAATGCACCCCATGCTGTGAGATCTAGTATACAAATGTCTTTCTATTTACATCCGACAATGTTCCCTTAAACCGCTGTGAGGTTCTTGCGCATCGTCGATACATCGTTTGCCGAAAATCCAAGTCTCCTCGTCAGATACCCCTCCACGCCCTTCTCATACTGATTCTCGAAGGAATTCAAGAAGGCTTCCATTACAGAGGCCCGGACACCACACAATTCGAGCATACCAAGAGCCTCGGGGCTCAATTGGCTGATGTCTACTTCGTCAGAATCCATGTTCAGGGCGAATGCCTCCATGAGATTCTTGCGTGCACTTTCCAACCCGACTCGAGTGAGGATATAATCGTTGATGATCTCTTCGTGGGGCCGACCGATCAAAAGTAAGATGAGAGAAGAGAGCACACCTGTGCGGTCTTTACCAGCTGTAGAGAAGAGGTGCGGTCAGCACCTATCACATCAAACCGAGGACAAGCAAGCACACAAATCGAACACAACGAAGCACAGGCACTTACCAGAACAATGAAAGATGAAGGGGTCATTGGGATTGTCTCGGATATGCTTGAAGACCTCAGTGAACCCTGGAACTGCAGCTTCAAGGATCCCAGAGTACATCTTCACGAATCCTGTCGCGCCCTTGTCTTCACCGACGAAGTCCCGCAGATTCAAAGTAGCTGGTCGCGCACCATATGGCACCCATATCGTGTCCACTCCGGGAAGCGAAGGGGGCGGGGCCTTTAGTCGCTCGCCTTCGTTTCGCAGGTCGAAGATGGTGGTGATGCCTAGTTCGCTGGCAATTATGGCCTTTCCGGAGTCCATTACATCTGACAGGTTACCGGATCGGTATACATAGCCCGGACGCAACTTGTTATCGTCATGGCTCAGGTCACGGAAGTTTTGGACACCTGGTATATCGATGAATGGTGGTAGGGATGTGATCTTGGTGACCATGGGCTCTGGGATGGGAGTGCTGATATCGGTATTTAATACCTTCTGGATGTTTTCGGTGTCAAGCATGGTGTTTGATGTATGTCTCTATACGTTTTGAAAGGGTGTAGACATTAAGACAGAGATATATTGGCCATTGACCGTTGGGGGTGAAGCATTTTGCGGCTATGTCATAGGGTCCAGCAGGGAAATATAGTGGAGATCTGCCGTCATAGGATGATGACGAACGAACATTCTCCAGTTTCTTTTTTGGATTTCTCTCAGGTACGATCTTTTGATTACATCCATGGATCCCTCGACGCCACAGGATAATTTCAGGGTCTTTTACCCTTTCATTGCCATTGTGCCTGAGCTTCAAATTTGTCCAACGCTACCAAAAGCGACAATAGATAACCCATCCCATAGTACCATGTGGTGTCCATATCTTCCTATCAAGATAGCTCTAGTGTCTTGCATATTTCCAATAAAAATTATTCAGGTTTTGAACACGATTTATCCAATGCTTCTGTTCCTTGAAGAGCCTAAATCGGACCAATGCAGCACCATGTGTAGCCCCTTCCCCCAACTAAGATTTGAATGAATAAATATAAGCCCTACAATTAATAAAATGATTTAATAGGCATTTAATTACTATCGACAGGGATTGTTAAGTTGCAGGTATGACGAAGGGTATGTTCGGCAAAGAGGACATATAGCCTGAACATTATAGATAACGTTATATCAGTAAAGTAAAAGCAGATAGCAGATAAGGTTAGACGTTAGTTTCGCTCTACACTCAGACCAAGCTGCTCCATGTTGTTGTCCATCTCCTAACTTATACCGAGATCAAAACTCCCCCGCGAATTCAAAGACTCGGTTGGCGTCGGCATTGGCGTCACTCCCGCGGCCAACCGAGTCTCTCCGCATCTGCCCCAGACATTCAAGACCGACTACATCCCGCATTCCCCCCTTTCATACAACAAAAAAGTTCCATCATGTTAATATCACGGCATTCAAAGATGTCTATGAAACTTCTAGCCCGGAGCGGGCTTGTTCGCAGCCAGATTGCAGCTACAGCACACACCTCCCCCGCACGGAGATGGGGTAGCTCTATCTCGCAGCGGCCTGGGTCGGACAGGTGAGGGGACTTTCGAAATTTGGTATTTTGGTATAGGAAAGAGCTAATTGGAACGTCTGTTTGCAGTGTTCGCTTTCCCGGCGCGGTTAATAGCAAGTTTACCACCGACATGACCTTCCTCAAAGCCTCGGATCTGCCCGCTATCCCTACCTACCGAGTGTTGGACTCGGATGGCGAATTGGTCGATAAGACAAGACCGGCACCTGATGTTACCGATGAGGAAGTATTGACGTGGTACAAAAATATGCTGTCTGGTTAGTATGGTGTTCAGTTACCGCGGAATCAAGGGACTGACTTCTTCGTAGTTAGCGTCATGGATGTGGTCATGTTCGAGGCACAACGGCAGGGTCGACTGAGCTTCTATATGGTAAGTTGGAATATTCTACAAGGGAATATGACTTGTCTAACAAATATATGCAGGTTTCCGCCGGCGAAGAAGGTATCACCGTGGGATCTGCCGCCGCCTTAACACCAGACGATGTGGTGTTCGCACAATACCGTGAAGCAGGAGTATTCCAGCAACGGGGATTTACATTAAAGAATTTCATGAGTCAATTGTTCGCCAATTGCAATGACACAGGACGGGGCCGGAACATGCCCGTCCATTATGGACAAAACTACCCTCGCATGGTTCGTACCGCCCCTTTGATACAATATTATGTATCTCAGCTAACTCGCCTGGGCAAACCCATAGCATACGATTTCATCACCTCTAGCAACCCAAATTCCCCAAGCCGCAGGCGCAGCCTACGCTCTAAAACTCCAAGATCTCCAAAACCCCAACCGGGATCCACGCATCGTGGCCTGTTACTTTGGCGAAGGCGCCGCCAGTGAAGGAGACTTCCACGCCGCACTCAACATCGCCGCAACAAGATCATGCCCGGTAGTCTTCCTATGCCGGAACAACGGCTACGCAATCTCAACCCCAACATTGGAGCAGTACCGGGGCGATGGAATCGCAAGTCGAGGCGTAGGATACGGAATCGACACGATCCGAGTGGACGGCAATGACGTCTTTGCCGTACATGAAGCAATGAAAGAAGCACGCCGTCTAGCTCTCAGCGATGGAGGACGTCCGGTGCTCATCGAAGCCATGAGCTACCGTGTCTCGCACCACAGTACCTCGGATGATAGCTTTGCATACCGTGCCCGTGTTGAAGTCGAGGACTGGAAGCGTCGCGATAATCCCATTATTCGGCTGCGGAAGTGGCTTGAGAACCAGGGACTCTGGAATGAAGAAAAAGAGAAGGAGACGCGGGATGAGATGCGCAAGGCTGTGCTTAAGGAGTTTGGAGAGGCTGAGCGTGAGAAGAAGCCGCCTTTGAGGGAGGCTTTTAGGGATGTTTATGAGGAGATTACTGAAGAGCAGCGTGAGCAAATGTCGGAGCTGAAGCGGATTCTGGAGACTTATCCTGATGAGTATGATCTACGGCCTTACAAGGACGGGGCTAAGGGGTTGGACTGAGGGATACTGGTATTTGGGTTACAGTGTTTGAACTAGAATGTCCTAACATGGCGGCTATCTCTACATAAACTTTAAGAAAGTCAGTTCACTAGAACCTTTTCTACATTGGAATCATAATAGTAAACTACATGGAGATGTGGACGCTTTTGAACTTGTATATTGTATTTTTAACAACATGAAATAACAAGAAAAGACAAGGAAAAAGAAACCGAAGAACCCCTGAAACTAGTGAGCCTCTCGGCGGTGCCCAGCTGGCTGGGGGACTCCAACTCGTGGAGGGACCATATCAACACCGACAGCAACCTTTGACACAGAAAGTACAGACTGGTCAGTCATGTAGTCATTGTCATAAGTCAGATAGATAGCACCGAGGCCCATACTGGTTGCCAATAGAGCGACATCGGTAATGCTAGCAACCCCAGGAGTCCCCGTTAACATGATGGCGATCTTGTGGTAGTACTCCATGTCCGAAAAATGCTCAGCGGGGGCCAAAGAGACCCAGTTGGCCCAAGTGTTCTCATACTCAACAATAAAGTCAGCAGCAGCAAACCATTCCGGGGTATCAGCCATAATCTTAGCACCTGGGTTAAAGACGACGATGTTCAGGTTGCTATTCTTGGCAGTCTTTGAGACCTGCTGGTAGTACGCGAGCTTGGTAGTGTCCTGTCCGTTCGATCCTTCATCGAAGAAGATTCCGTCGACGGCGATATTTTTTCCTTGGTAGGAGGCCCAATTGGAGTAGACGGAGACTTCTCTCTCGACATCTGCAATGGCCCTGTTGCCATATACTGTCGAAATGTAGCCTAGGAGTTTGGCGTTGCTGTAGCTTTTCAGCTTTGCAAAGGCTGTGATAAAGATATTTTGGGGGAACTCTGTGCTCCCTGGTCCGCTTTGTGGGTTGACGATGAGATAAAATGTAGTGTATGGATGGGCCTCCAGTGAGTCATAGACCGGTTGCCAGGAATCTGTGCCGGGCCAGGTGTATAGAGGCACTAAGACAGCGACAGATTGAACGGCCGACACCAAGGTGAAGACCGTGGCGATGGTAGAAAAGATCCCATGCATGATTGCGTGCCCTTGTGGGTATAATGTGGCTGTAGAAGCTCGATCAAAATAATTCAGTGCTGTAGTGGATGCTGCGGTAGAATGGTAAATACCACAACGATGAAGAATGTTATCTACAGGGAGAAATCCGCATTTTATAGATGCGAGATCAGATAATTACCAGCCTGACAGGGGTCCACTGACGAACAATAGGAATAAAGACCTCGAAAGCCGACAAAAGCAACAAGAGCTGCGGATTTCGAATTGCATCCAAGGCCAAATAAAGACTTGAAATTGCCATCAGCCACTAAATTCAATGAAACAAACAATGTCCTTGAAAAGCATGAAGGAATTTCTTTCATGTGGCCTAGAACGGCCAAGGGTATATGTTATGAATTAATGCGAGCGCTATAGCAAATTGAAGGATCAGGAATGAATCAATGCAAAATGCCGAGGGAATGAAGCCGAGCCCTCATCAAAGTTCTGGCCATATTTGAAATTGGAAGGAATGTGAGTACGAGAAGCTTCCAAGCGCCGCCGGAGAACGCCTCGTGATACGCTTCTCATTCACTGTCACTCGGCCCTGCAGTTCTTTTCCCGATTAAAGTGTGGACGCTCCGTACATCATCGGAGATATAAGTTATTTCGGTCGATGTGTTTCTGATCATAGTTCCGAGTCGTCGCCCGTACATGCAGCTGACGCCACAAGGAACGACCCCCTGACTGGATCCCCTTAATTCTCGGTTTCAGATCTGTATTCCTTCTAGACTACTAGTCATCTACAGTTGTTTTTTTTTCGCTATTATTTTTGAACCTTGGAAGGGAGTGAACATTCTACACAACACGGCCCTGATTCGGAATAGTCTGAGACACCCGAACCTTCAGCCACGGTCGTCACAGGAAACTAAGATAACCGGAAAGGTTTGAAACAGAAGTACTTATTTGATCTGCCAAGGTAAGAATCGGGACACGTCATTACCGAATACTGCAGGCTTATCTGTGGCGATTTAGGTAATTACAGGCGAAATATAGAATACTAGCGCCAGCGTCGCCTAGGCCAGCGTCACCGATGCCAAACTCCAGCGGCCAGAGTCACGACCCAATCTTTGCCTCGAAGTAATATAGGACTCATCGTCACCTTTCAAGATCGCCTTTTCATGAGAAGTGATCACCTTCGGCACAATTAAACGCCCGTTTCTGAGCGGAGAGCGCACATCTCTCTGCCCCTACGATTATTCCTTGAGCACCTCCCTTACGCTTCTCAATGTGTTGATCAAGGCACCCTGGCTCCCAAACCATGGTCAGATTGAATTGAGCACACAATCAATCAGTCAATTAATCAATCAATCAAAGTTCTATTAACCTGTTGGAGTCTAACTAGTATCGTAATGGCTATGCAGGCGCTTCTATCCGGTTGAAGCAAGAACTCGTGTCCGTACGCCTGATCATGCTCCAGTACAAAGGTGAGGCTGGTTCTCAAAGAGTAGAAGCACCAGCCCACTACATGTAAGCCAAACCCATAAAACCCATAAAACCCGCAGTACAAATGAAAATTCAATGCCAGTGATGCATTGAATACAAAATGAGCGCGTGGATGCACCTCCACCTCCTCTGTCCCTGTCCTCTTCTCACGAGACATGTACACGCTTCCGCATCAAGATCCCAGCCAGCTCGTACTGCCGCAGATCAAACCCCGTTCTCCGACATCCTCACTTCAGCCTCAATTGCTGTTCATTATTGTTCGTTGCCCAGTCAGGCAGTGTGTATTCGAATAGCTCATCGAGTTCCTCTCCACCCTCGACGGTGTTGGCAAGCGTTGGTGAGTGCCCAGCGTCTTCGGGACTCTGCTCCATGACCTCGTGGTCTTTTCTGGTTCGTCCTCGGACTCTTCTTGGTCAGCATGTTGAAACTGAGCAAGAAGACCGGTTTGGTGCATGAATTTGGCAACGTAGCGGGTTGCTGAATTGAGCACACTATGCTCAGAATACCCATCAAGCAAATCCGAAGCCATTCAAAAAGCCTTTGTCTATCTAGAGGGGGAGCTGCTCAAACACGGATGGACTGGGTACTGGGTGCTGGAGACATTGAAAAAACGTCTTCAAGCCAACCCCCCTTCCCCCCCCTCTCCTCCTCTGGCGCAGAGGTATTACTTGCACCGCAGAGCGAGATGGACATTGAATACACACAATCTTATGCTGCAGGTACACCAGCTGACGCAGGCCAGAGCGAGTCCTCAAAAGACACCGCGAGAACACAGCCATCTGGCATCTGCTATCTGTTCCGACGAGTCACAAGTGTGTGGCGTGCATGGAGTCTTTCTGTCACGATATCATCGAAGCGCCATGTTCTGATATTTATTGTAAGGAATATATCCTTCGTCTGTTCAATGATTCGTTTGTAGCTGAGTCTGTGTTTCCCCCTCGTTGCTGTGGAGTGCATTGGTGGCGGTGGATTTCGCGCAGATGGTCTGGGTTTGGGAGGCACTGGTTTGGGTCTAGCTGCGCTAGAATAGGAACCTTGGCAGTTCGCTTCTGTGCATCACGTAGATCTTCTTGTCATTGATCGAAATAGGACGAAAAGCACAAATTGTAAGATCCCAACATGATTCTACTTGAACCGACTGTATGAGACAGTTGAAAACATGCTCCGTGTTTATGTTGCTGTCGCGGGCGAAGGTCTGAGACATCAAAGCGACACGGTTCTCTTCGCCAAAGGACGAGCTTAGGGTGTCGGAAAGATATCTTCTCACTTTCGAGGAAGGGTGGTTGGCCCATCTTCGTCACGACGCATCGGTTATTATCTGAATTAATCCTTAATTAAGATTACAGGCGAAATGTAGAATACTAGCGCCAGCGTCGCCTAGACCAGCGTCACCGGTGCCAAACTCTAGCGGCTAGAGTTGCGACCCATCTTTGCCTCGAAGTAATAGTCTATTCGAATCCTTAGAACTCATTGTAAGTGAGTCATTATTAGGTTAAAGTAAGAGGGAAATTAGGTTCTGTCAGGGTCGGCTGCCTAGCTTAGATAGTGGATGAGTCATCTCGTAGGGCTGCAGGTGTGGATCCATATATCCCCAGTTCTCACCCCACGTTGTTTTCTTTTCTCTCCAACGTGCCTCTCATACCCACTCATTAGCTACTCATCAGAATTTGTGACCTCTGTCCTGATATTCTCATGATGTCGCGTCTTAGTGTTGATAACAAGCACGTTTTTTCCGAGTTGGACGATCCGGAGCGTCAGGACCTGATTCGGCGCATTGTTGAACAGGACCCAAGTCTCTGTGAAATCCCTCGCGGAAATTTCTTTTTCCTGTGGTTCGCCAATATTGAGATGCTGAGGAAACACGCATCACCGCGTGATGACTCAGATATCACAAGCCTGAACCTATTATTGAGACTGCCTGCCCCCGACATAGCTGGTGTCTGTAAGTACACACAAGTCTTCGCTCAGAAACGTATACTAACCATTTCTGCACAAACCAGGGGCTTCGACGAAAACAGGACCGCAATCCAAGCCTGCTTCGCGGGCTACTCAAGGCACTGCGTCAGCTTCCGCTTCTGTGAGATCTCGTTCCGGGTCTCCCAGCAAAGGAAAGATCCCAGTGCGCCAGCGAAGTCCGCTGAGGAAAGAGATCATCTCCCCGCCACTCGTTCCGCTTCCAACCAGTGTACCGAATACTGTCGCTGGTCCTTCCAGACCTGTTGCAGTGGTGTCGGTGCTAGACACTGCAAGTTGCAAGAGTGCTGTATGTTTTTCAAGATCCACAGTATCGAAAGGATATGGCGCTAACATTATAATCTATTAGAGCCTACAGCGGGACAGTGACATGTGTGTCGTGACGAAGATGGGCCAACCAACTCTCCAATCGGCACATATTCTGCCGAGCAAGCTGAACCGCGGGGAGATTAAATCGGAGATGTGGAGTACATTAAAAATGTTCTTCGGCCCAGAGCAAGTAGCGGCTTTGAAGTCTGAGATCCTCGGAAACGACAACAGGGTGAACGCAGAGTACGTATCCAATTTTATCACACTGAGTGTCCAAGTACACCAGTGGTGGGATCGTGCAATGATTGCTTTTCGCCCTGTGTGGATGAATGAGGATAAGACTGTAATGGACCTCGCTTTTCACTGGCTGCCTCTGTGTGATCAAACGCAGAAGCGAAGTGAAGACGTATCCATTTTCGCGCACCCATACCCAACTCAACGTCAAGGATGGTTTGAAGGCCCATCTGACAGACATCGACTCTGGGAATTGGAGAACAAGCAGCTTGTTTGCTCTGGGTTTATCTTCAGCATCACGACGACTAGCGCAGAAAAAAGACCATTGCCCTCATGGGAATTGATGAGTCTGAAGTGGAACTTGTCTCGTATCGCTGCGATGCAAGGGGCTGCTGAGGAAGAAGACAGCGATATTGACTCTGACGGAGACTCTGTTGCTGTTACTTCAGGCTCACGATCGCCCGTGAAAGAGGAGCGTACTTCTAAGGAATATACGCCCTTCCGATCTCCCACTCGGTCTCGGTCTATTTCGCCCGTGAAAGAGGGGCGTACTTCTAAGGAAAACACGCCCTTCCGATCTCCCACTCGGTCTCGGTCTATTTCGCCCGTGAAAGAGGGGCGTACTTCTAAGGAAAATACGCCCTTCCGATCCCCCGCTCGGTCTCAGTCTATTTCGCCCTCAAAGTTGCGGGATTTGGTGTTGGAGGACACCGAATTCAGTGGATTTGTGGAGTGATGGTTGCGGAGTCTGACTACCTGGATATGGATACCGGCCGTCCATAATGGCCGGGGTCTTCTGGGACGCCAAAAGCAGTCCCAGAAGATCCAACAGCCTCGAGCTTGGACCTCTACGTGGTGCTGTTGACCAGTAGCCTTTCGGTGAAGCCAACGCAAGCTCGACTACCTACCCACTTCTTCCTTTCTCACAAAATGCGAGTTCGGCCCGATTATGTTTCTATATGGAGGAACTGGGGACATTCTGCTGCTGCCGTGAGTGCTGTTCCCAACAGTATTTGGCTTGACCGTAGACTACTACTGCAAGTATCGACCCTGACACTACGTGAGAACACTGCTGACACTTCTTTTCTCTTGACCCACTCATATCTTCGCCCACTGACTGTGCTCTCCGGTCTAATTTCCCATCTTCCTCTGGTCCCACATACCGCCACCACGAAGAAACTGAAGAGCAAGGACCGGCAAAGCGGTGACCAAGTACCGGGTCCATGGCGATCGTGGCATTACAACACATCTATGATGTGAGGTGGAGGATGGAGAGCAGAAGAAGGAGACACAACTGGAATGGGGAACTGGTGCAATGGCAATGCTCTTGATTTCAATACATTTGAGTGAGCCTTATTGAAAGAGCGTCGAGACTTATGCCCCGGGGTGCCTGTTCAGGATCCCTCTCTATTTCTCTCTTTCTCTCTGTTCCCTCAAAGCGGCCGATTATTTTCCAATCAGAACATTCTCTACATTTCCACGGCTCGTGTGGCTCTGCCTTGAACGTAATATAATTCCCCGTTACTCTGGTCGTCGCCGATGATACTGATAATGAACCACCCAAGCCTGAACACCCAGTTCTCGAGCCTTTCGAACAAGCGCCGCGTCGCTGTTACCAGCGTCAACGATGCCAGAGTCACCCAAGCCAGAATCACTCAAATTCGAGCCTCGTCGCCGAGTTCAGCATCGCCAATTCAAGAGTCACCGATACCTGAACTACGCAGGCCCGAGCTGGATCATCCAGCCCCAGCCGATCCCAAGTCACCCAAACCAGAATCTTCCAAACCAGTGCCTCCCCAACCAACTCCAACAGTGGATCAAGGGACTAGGTGACGGTATTCGCCTCTGGCATGTGGAGTCCGGACAACTGATCCGCTCTGTGTTTATCTTCAAGATCAAGACGACTAACCCAGAGAATCAGCCACTGCGGTCATTTGAGTTGTTTTGAAGTGGGACTTGTCTCGTATCGCTGCGATGCAAGGGGGCTGCTGAGGAAGAAGACAGCGATATTGACTCTGACGGAGACTCTGTTACTGTTCCTTCAGATGTATCGGATTTCTGAGTAAACATGAGTGGTTAAAGAACCGCTACCTCTTGGATCTCAGACGAAATTCACAGAGACTAATGCAGATCCCGTCATTTGATTATCAAACAATGCGCCCCTCTGGATGCAGCACTGTCTGACTCTTTTTTTTTTTTTTTTTTTT
>NW_019173299.1:62137-129919 GCF_001773325.1 Penicillium arizonense
TTTTCCAATAGTGAGTGGTAACTGGCTATGCTTGCTAAGACGGGAGTCCCATCAGCGGTTGCTTATCTACATTCGTTTCGTACTCATCTCAATATTGTATTTCACAATCCCACAATACCTTTTCTGGATACTTGCTTCCTACTTACGAGGTCTGATACGTAACTCGAGACTTGCTCTCTTTGGGTCTACACTACGACGGTTGGATGGTTTGGTTCGAAAAATTGGTATCATTGAGGGCACGATTCAGAAAAAAAATAAGAAAAGAAACAAATTCTCATCGGTCACAAAGGAATAAAAATTTACTGGCCCTATTCGTAAGATAAGTGTTAGTCATGTTCATTGTGATACTGTAAAGACCATGAAGCCCAGATTCCAGCAAGTCCGTGATACTAGCGTACAGGTCTTAAATGCCAAGCCACGAGCCCCAGATACTATGTTTTAGATGTCAACCTAAGGCCCAGATGCAAACCCACAAGACTCAGATGCCAGCTCATAAGTAATCAGCAACTACGCCATAGGCAATAGGAGCCAACTAACCCATAAGCATCAGAGGCTTAGCCATAAGTAATCAGAGGCTAAGCCACGGGCAATAGGAGCCATTCAACCCACAAGCATCAGAGGCTTAGCCATAAGTAATCAGAAGCTAAGCCATAAGCAATAGGAGCCAGCCAACCCACAAGTATCAGAAGCAAGAGAATGGGAGAAAGGGGGAAATGGGTAAGAGGATGGAACTTACGGCACGTTGAAGGGGGATACAGGGGCGGGGGGCCACCCGGCCAAACAGGGAGGCATCGGCCGGGCGGGGGGGAGTGGCAGCACGGGCGGGGGTCACCACAGGACCGGCGGGCGGCGCGTCACCGGCAGCAGGGGGCTCGGGGGCAGGGGGCTCGGGGGCTGCGGGGCCCTTCTGGGGGGTTTTGGGCGCAGGGCTCCCTTTCAAAGCAGCACGAAGCTGTTCGAGTAACACAGTTTAGTATATAAGTCACGGTAAGGGAGGGGAGTATCTTACCTGCTCTTTCTTCTCTGCCACTACCAGATGAGCAATCGCAGCGTTGGCACGGGCCGCGTCCATCTCGGCAGCCCGGAGCTCCCGCTTGAGCTGCGCGATCCGGGCCGCCTTGTGCTCGGGCCCTTCGGCCTGCTGGGCGGCGCGGACAGCACGCTGTAAAACAGTTTAATACCTCTTCTCTCCTTTGCAACGAACGTCAATGACTCACTTTATTGGCTTTTTGGCGCTGACGCCGCTGCTTACGCTTACGCTGCTTGTTGGTTTCATCCATGGTTTAAAAGTAGAAAAAGAAGTGAAATTTGAGGGAAAACAAAGGTAAGTTTGCTTAGAGTGATTACTGTTTACTTTATGTGTCATAAACAGGGAAATCAACAATGCCTTCCTAAATAGGCAACCGCGTCCCTGTCTCTAAGACTCACTAATGCTGGCCAACATCACAATAGGCAACAATAGGATGACACGAAAAGCAGTGATCTAATGCTCATTGTGGAATTCGATGCAAGTCATCATCAATTAAGCGAATTGCGAGATCCTGGTATAATCTAGTGAATTGCTTTTTTAATTTGTTGAAACTGTGTTGAATGCAAGTCGAAAGCTAGGAAAGGCACTTATACATTGTTCATACATTCACATTCATGCTAATCATACAAGTTTAATCAAAGACATAGTAGAACCACCTTCCAGGATATCATGCAGCTCCATATGTACATCACCGTTCCATCCTGGCTCATAAACCTGCAATTGAAAAGGCAACCGGTAACCCTCCAAAGCGAGAGAGAATACAATGACTGATTATAACTCGGACGCAGCAGCGAATGTCAATGCCTGCAGCTGGAGCTTCCGGTTACGTCGAAGCAGAGCTGCGAACTTCTTATCCAGCGAGTCCAGTTCCTTCCGAGTCAGCTCCAGGTCCTTCTGGGAACGACCAGAGAGGTCCCTCAGCTCTTCATTGGTGAGCCCGGCAACATCGTCCAGGGTCGGGTTGGCACCGAGCATGCCTGGGTTGTTGAGCATGTGCTGAGCAGTGATCGCTGCGAAGGAGCGCACAGCTGCGGGAGTAGTATTGAGGAGTTCTGCCGAATTGGCGACGGCCCAGTCGTGGTTGCGGGTGCTGTCAGCCTCCATGGCAGAGAGCACGTTGGGTGGAATCACAGAGTCGGGCACGCCGAGAGAAGATGCTGGGGATGTCGCGCCGAGACGGGTGGGCATGTCTTCAACCCAGCAGATGTTAAACTTCTCTGGGTTGGCGAAGAGTGCTTCCAGACCGCCACTGGGGTTGCTGGAATCATCTCCAATCATGAAGGGATCAGAGGTGATAGCCATATTCTTCTCTAGCTCAAGGTACCGCTCCTCTTCCTCTGGCTCAAGGTGGCGAAGCACACAGCCGCGAGGTGTGATGAGGCATCGGCTCTTCAGGCGCTCGTCACCAAGTCGAACGGGTTCTCCACGAAGCAGGGCTTTGCGGTGTTCCTCGTTCAATTCAGTGGGACACTGGAGAATATCATAGTCGTCTGCGACACACTTCATGTCGGTGCGCTGGCTGAGATTGGTAGGGTTGAAAAGGGAACTCTTGTAGAGGTCCAGCTCACCGGACTTGTGCATCTCAGCAAGTAACTCGTGGAGAGGCTTAGTCCGTTCCACAAACAGGTCCTTTATGGATCTTCCACTAGCCTCGGAATCCTTGACCAACTGCTCGACTGTATTGTGGGTACGCCAGGGCTCCACCGGGGCTTCCTTCTGACGAGGTGGCTCTTCAACAGCAGGTGGAGGAGGGGACGGAGGAGGGGGAGGAGTTGGTTCCTTGATAGGCTTCTCCTTGGCCTTCACTTTCTTTGGAACCTCTACCACGGGCTCCGGCTTGACCGGCGAGCTGATTGCTGCCTTGGCAGGGCTCATTGTCTCGGTGCCACTGGCAGCAGCACTATCAGTCGTGTCCACATTGGTTTTTGGTTCCTTCTTGGTCTTGCGCTTTCGCCCCATGATAGGAGCTTGGACAGGTTCTTCGGGTGCAGGTGCGGCTTCAACCTTTTTGGCCTCCGCCTCCTTAGCTTTCTGCTTTCTCTCCTTCTTGACTTGGCTCTTCGTCATGGACCGAACTGGGGCAGAGCCGATGCGGGAGGACGCAGGAGGAGAATTCGCGCGGGAAGCAGAGGTCGAGGGATAGTAATCGGCTTCCCAACTGTGATCAGCAGGAGTGTCAGGTCGGCTGTTAGATGAAAGGCTCTGGCGCCGAGAGCGTGACTTGCTTCCCCCAATGACAGAGGTAGTCACGGAGGGAGAATCGAGAACAGGAGGGGGGGTTTCGGTCTTTGTTGATTCCACCACACGCAGAATACGGGGCTGACGGGGAACGGGAGAATCAGACATCCGAGATGCGATGGTCTGAGGTGTGTGAGGCCGCGACCCGATCGCAGAAACAGAACCAGGAGCAGCAACTTGTTCAGACTTGGTAGTGGTGGCTAATGGTGTGCTGAAACCAATGGGGCTGCCTTTCGTGACTGCAGAACTTGGCTCCGACTGGTTTGGGGCTTTGATAGCCGAATCTTTGGCATCGGCAGCAGCAGCAGCCAAATCAATCTTGCGCTGGGCACGAGCCTTGCTTGCGGGCTTCTGTACTGGCGACCCAAAGGAAATCTGGGATGCATCCTTCACACGGCTAGATGTCAACGGGCCTCCCACGGTGAGTTCTGGACTCAACCGCTGGGAAGGGGTTTCATCGCGGTCTTGATTCGGTGTACCGAGTCGTGAGATGCTAGCACCTAGGCCAGGCGGCAGTATTGGAGCAGGCGAGGACGGCTTTGAGGAACTGAGCTGTTCCTGAAAAGCAGAAGTCGAGGGGTGAGCGTGGGGCAACGGCAAGCCTGGGGGTAGAGTCGGGGTTCCAGCTCTAGCGGTAGACTCGTTGGGCAACTGAGATTTCAAAAAGCCAAAACTGTCAACGGGTCGACGATCTTTGGATTGTTCGCCGAGTGGGGGAAAATCCTCATTGACTAGAAAGAACAGCGATCAGCGGTTGTGCAAAGACGTGACAAGGTGATAGAGATGGGCAGATGATGCGGAAGGAAAGTGAAAGCAGACAAAACGAATCCCAGGAGAAAAGCGTAACGACTAAGCAGCAAGACTAAAAATGATACAAACGGGGCACACCAAATAATTACATGATGGGCTGCGACTCCCGAGGCGAAGAACGTTGCAGGGGAGGTCGTCTATGTAAACGGCGGCTGTGTGGAAACTGATTTCGAATAAGACCCTGTTTCGGCTTGTGGTATCAGAGTAGGGACATCTTAACGTACATTAATTCATGTAAACATTCCACGGTCGTCAAGACGCAGTAGATAGTATCATGAAATCCGGATGCAAAGAACAAAAAAGGGAAAACACAGCCGCCGAATACAAAGGGAGACCAGACATGCCGTATGTCCATTAAATGCAAAGACTCCTTGAAATAAGGAAAGAGCGGGAATAACATGCAGTAAAAGAGACAGCCAGGGAAAAGCAACAGTCAAAGAGTCCATAGTACGCCAGAAACACGCCCGGCCATCGCAGAAATCGGAGCAGCCAGTTTGATCGGAAATAGAGAAACATCAAGATGCAAGGTCCGGCTCTTTGGGAAAGAGGAAAGAAAAGGGTGATAAAATCATGTCATAAGAATAAAACAATCCCGTCAAGGGAACAAAGTCATGACTGAAAGAGCAAGTAGGGAAATGTATGGGACCACGGGGATGAGAGAAGATGTTTCACCAGCGACTGATGCCACCGCCATACACCATCGAGGGGTTGTACCCACCTTGACCTTGACTCCCATATAACGCTTGCCCGGCTGTAGCATTCGCACCGACCTGATGCATTCTCGCTTGCAAAATGCTCGGGTCCGCAAGATCTACTACACCACCTCCACCGGAGGAAGTGTTAGCGTGTCTGTGCTTCTTTCCCTTTTTCTTCTGCTTCTGTGGGCCACCAGATTCAGGCATGCCTGGCTGGGACCCATAGAACGAGCCGAGAAGGCCATTGGGAGTCATGGGAGGTGGGGTATTGTGCTGTTGAAGGAAAGGAATCATGAACTCACGCTTAGCTGCCTCCTGGCCCTGTAAACCACCGACATTTGTACCATTTCGTCCGCGCAGTAACTCGCGCATCAACTCCGGGGTTGCATCTTGCTTGCCGACATTGGACCCAAGCCCTGAGGTGAAACCGTGACCTTGGGCAAACATTCCACCGCCGCTGATGGGAGGGGTACCGGCCGTCTTCAACCCGGGAGGAGGACCCTGGACACCACTCGCATAGAAACCACTCGCGAGGCTGTGTTGAGGGCTCGGGGCCGACAGCGGGTTGGGGCTTGCGGACTGCATCTGGCTCAACATGCGTGCATTGGGAATGTTCTTCGAACCAGCTTCATTGAAAGAGAATCGGGAAGACTGTCGGTTCTGTGCTGCCTGCAGCGCATTGAATTGGGCCATCTGGTTCTGCAGAAGTCCCTGGCGGACTTGAGCAGCTTGATCCAGAGCAGCGGAGCTCAAAGGGTCAGCCAAACCGGCTTGTTGGTTGCCAGCGGATTTAAGTAACATCAATTGCTGTTGCTGGAGGGGTGTTAAGCTTCGCCCAGCAAGGTTCAGGCCTTGGAATTGGTGGCTGGTCGCAGATACAGGAGATCCGACGGTCGAGTTGTCTGCGGTGCCCTGTTGCGAAGGTGGTTGAATAGCACCATGTGACTCTCGGGTCTGGCGGCCACGCGGAGGGTTGGCATCCTCCGGTTCACCGCCAAGCTGAAGGCTGCCAGCTTCACGACTGTCCTCCTCAGCTGCAACAGATTGGAGCAGCTCTTGCTCCCGGTTAAGACGCTCCTGTTCGACTTTCTCACGCATAGCTCTGCGCTTGACGCCACCGTACGGATCGATAAAAGACGGATAGTTCTCGATCAACTTGACCTCTTCTTCGGACAGTTCGGCTGTAGAGAAAGAGAATCTGAAGTGCGGGGATGTAATATCCTTCAACAAATTATCAAATGGTGTTGGTTGCTTCGGAGGCTTGTTGGTTCCACGTGGACGTGGCTCCGCGGAAGGGGATTGGGGATCGTTTGGTAAAGTTGGTTGCTGAGGTTCCTGAGAAATTGGAGATGGCTTCTCGGATCGCTTTGGCTCTTCGACTGGGGTGGCAATATTAACGTTTGAAGGCCGCGGGCTGTTAGATGCTTGACTGCCCGTGAGACTAGTCCTCCTGGTCCGGTGAATTGCAACATCCTTATTGGCCCAACTAGCAGATGATGGTAGAGCCGGGCCATCTGGGATGCCCGAGCGACCACTGACTGAGTCATCCTTGCTTGGTTGTCTGCGCATCGGAAGAGAGATAGGTTGAGCGGACCTCACATGTGCGGGAACGCTCGAGGGGGTAGGAGGAAGGTTTTGGCGTTGGGTAGAGATTGTGTTCATAGAGGAAAGATCCTGGCGACTGTAGCTGTCGCTGTCCTCGCCGGTCTCGTGCAAGAAAGTGCAGTTTCGGTTGTTGCACTGTTCGTTTCGAAGGAAAGACGAACAGTATTTGGTCGTGCCGTATTGCGCTCTGAGCACTCGATCGCCATTTCCGGATCCATCCACGGCGTTAATGCATGTCGCAGCATCGGCCTTGCGAGAGAAAGTCACATAGACACCAATGCCCTGGTTCGGGTTGCCGCCGGGCTTCGCCTTGCTGACCACAATCTTTTCGATTTCGCCATATTGACCAAAGTATTCGCGCCCACGAAGCGTTTGGAGAAGCTGATTTTCGTCCCGGATCGTAGGATTGAGACCGATAACGTAGACCAAGTTCTTTTGGACAACACGGACACCGGCTAAATTCTTGCGACTGGAAGCTTCGATTTCGCGTTTTTCGGCTTCCTTCTTCTTTGCTGCAGCTGCCTTGCGATGCTTTAACGCCAAATCCGCCTTGAACCTAGAGAGAAGAAAATCCGGTTAGTTGGGTGAGGCGGGGCGGTGTCGTTGGGCACGAAAAGACTCACTCTTCGGCGTCGGGAATCTTGTACTGGATAGTACTTTCATCATATCCGCGTCGACAGTTGGGGCATCGACCCTCTTCGCTGTGGGTTTTGATGTTGTTGTAGCAGAATTGGCAAATCTAATATCACTCACATGTTAGGGCTGCGAGGTCAAGGTGGATGAAGAGACGGTGGTCCCGTTTCCCCAATACGTGGATTGCAACGCGTGAACGATGGCGAAAGACATACCTGGTACCCACAAGGGCATGGCTTAAAGTTCTTATCGGAAAGATCGAACTCTTCAATGCAAAGGGGGCTGTGGGTTGATCAGTACTCGAATCGCGCGTTGTGAACAAGGCTCACCACATACCAGAACTCATCGTCATCGTCGATGACGGAGTCGATCAATGAATGGCTCGACATTATCGCGGGGGATGTGTGATAACCGGAGAGGGACACGAGATCTCAAACGCCGAACGGATGAGAAACGAGGGAAAAAACGCCCCCGAAACTAAAACAAGAGAAACGGCAATTAGAGGAAGTGGAGGGGCGATAGTAAGAGAGGACGGAAAAAAAGGAGGAGTTTGATTGATATGTAGAGGATGAACGGGAAAGAAGAAAGGAAGGAAATTGAAGCGCGGCTTCATTTTGCTGGCATTACCCGATGGCGTTTAGCGTGGTTAGATCAGCTTCACGTGACTGAAGGAGTCGACCACTCTAGTTTCTCGCAATCCGACTTACGTCCCCTCCTCCCGTTGCATCTGCCATTGCTCGCTCTACACAATGGCCTCCGCACGCTCCTTGATGCGCCTGGGTTCTGGACGCTCCGTGGCACCTGCCACGAGGTCCATGGCCGCCCGCACCTTTTCCTCAGCCTCCCTGCAGTATGCTCCTAAGGCTTCGACAACACCGGGACCGGAACCTGAAAACATGCGCCAGGCGCAGCGCCCGCGTACGTGAACTGGACATGTCAATCCTATAATGTCAATTGAGCTAACCGAAGCGTGTTCTATCAGCCCAGGGCCCCCTGCGTGCGCCCGTCGTCAACCCTACCGACAAGTACCAGCCCATGGCCGATGGCCTGCACAAGTACGGACAATACATCATGTCCTGCTTGCCCAAATACATCCAGCAATTCACCGTCTGGAAGGACGAGCTCACCGTCTACACTGCCCCCGCCGGTGTCGTCCCCGTGATGAGCTTCCTGAAGAACCACACCTCCGCCGAGTTCACCCAGATCTCCGATATCACCGCTGTCGACTTCCCAACCCGTGACCAGCGCTTCGAGGTCGTCTACAACCTACTGAGTGTCCGTTACAACTCTCGTATCCGCGTCAAGACCTACGCCGACGAGGCCACCCCCGTGCCCAGTGTCACTGGTCTGTTCGAGGGTGCTTTGTGGTACGAGCGTGAAGTGTACGACATGTTCGGTGTCTTCTTCAGCGGCCACCCCGATTTGCGCCGTATCATGACCGACTACGGTTTCGACGGTCACCCTCTGCGCAAGGACTTCCCCTTGACCGGTTATACTGAGCTGCGCTACGACGAGGAGAAGAAGCGTATCGTTATTGAGCCCCTTGAGCTCACCCAGGCCTTCCGTAACTTTGAGAGCGGCTCTACCGCCTGGGAGCCCGTTGGTGCTGGCCAGAACCGCACTCCCGAGTCTGTAAGTTTTGTCCTTTGAGATGTTGCTGAGCAAGTCCTAATCTATACAACCACAGTTCAAGCTCCCCACTCCCAAGCCCGAGGAGAAGGAAGAAGAAAAGAAATAGAAGAGGGCTGTATGCGTATCATTTTCCTTGCCATGTCTGTATGTACATATCCGTCTGTTTAATCGATGGTCTTTTTGTCCAAGCAAAAAAGAGAGTACGTAATACAACATGTAACGTAGTAGAGTCATACAAGACTATGAAAATAGTCCGAGTGTACTACAGTAAATCATTCGATCAAATACAAAACCCAGCCCAACAATAGTTGGTCCATTCAAATATGATCGATTTCGCGATGTTCATTGGAGTTGTCTTGGCGCGGGCTCCGCCTAAGAAAAAAAAATTAAGCTACGGCAACATCGAACGACCTAGCGATCCGCGACCCTCGAACAGCCTTCGATTTTCCACCGCTCTAATCTCCTCTAATTTTCCTTCGCACCACCTTCTACCCATACTCTCTCACAACCACTCAACATGCCGAAACGCAAGCTCGCCGAGCTCAACGGCCCCGCGCGGTCGAGCGACACCCGCAAAATGTCGATCCACGGCACCCGCTTGACGCAAATGTTCGAGAACGGAGTGCAGGTCCTGATTCGAGCGCTGAAGACGTCGCGCGGATTTGAGCGACAGAAGCTCAGCCGGCGAGAGAAAACTGCGAAGTCGCAGAAGGACATGAAGACATTGGCGCGGTTGGCGGAGGAGATTGAGGCTTTGAAGGTATGGTCTTATTCGCACGAGCTCTAAAAATGGTGCTTGATACTCCGTCAAGACCTTGATAACTAACAATGTCGTCTCATTTGAACAGACACTGAACTACCACACCGTTTCCGAAAAATACCTGTTCAAACAACTTATCAAGACCAAGCGCATTGCAGAGACGCGGACATTTGGCGAGTTCCAGGAAGTCAAGAAAGTGTCACTGGATGGACCGAAGAATACCGCGGAGGCCAATATCCTCGCGCGCCTATTCAAATCTACGCCCGTCCAGAAGGAGATGCCGGGCCTTATGGCCGGTATTCGGAAACTGCTGAGAGTGGACGATGCGCCAGCTGGGAAGGAGGGCAAGCAGGATGGCAAGAAGGAGGCCGCGCCGAAAAAGGCGCGAACAGATGACATATCGGACTCGGAATCTGAAGGAGCGACGTTAAAACCTCGGCGCGGCGAGCAGGACTCCCGTGACCTCGAGATCTCTGATGGAGATGACTCTGGAAGCGAGGATCTTTCACAATTTAACTCGCGACTTGCTCCTGGTTCGGACTCTGAGGATGAGGCCGATGAGGAATCCGGTGACAACGATGATGACGATGATGACGAAGAAGAAGAGGATTCCAACGTAGATGATATCTCCAACTCTATCTCCCGGTCTCCATCACCGGACTTCTCAGCAGATGGTTCTCCACCGCCCAAGAAAACAAAGGCAGCCAAGGGCTCGACTGCACCGGTGAAGGATACAACGTTCCTTCCATCTCTAATGATGGGCGGCTACTGGTCCGGTTCAGAAGAAGCCACGGACGACGAGGAAACATCTGGGAAGAAGCCCCAGCGCAAGAACCGTATGGGCCAGCAGGCGCGTCGGGCGTTGTGGGAGAAGAAGTTCGGCGCGGCAGCCAACCACGTCAAGAATGAACAGATGGCTCAGAAGTATGGTGGCCGAGACAATGGCTGGGATACCAAGCGGGGAGCTACTGATGGTGTGAGAGGAGGAAGAGGTGGTCGACGTGGTGGATTTGGTGGTGGCTCAGGACGGTCTCAGGATCGGCATGATGGGCATGCTCCTGCAGGCAGGCCTAAGCCTGCGCCGAAGAAGGACGAAGGTCCATTACATCCTTCTTGGGAGGCAAAGCGGAAGGCCAAGGAACAGGCTACTACCGCTGCGTTCGCAGGAAAGAAGGTTACGTTCGATTAGGACGGTTAATTTGTACATTTATGAATGACTTGAAGTATTGGCATAAGGAATTGAACAGATACCGGGTGCCCCTTCTAAAGTATTGCTTCTTTCCTCTTGTTAAGCCTAACAAGGAACGTTACGTTCTGAATTTACTGGATCGGAAATAATCAGCATTCGATTCCTTATATATATCTCGCCAGACATCAGATTTAACAAGGAAGAAAGCATTAGCAGTCGCAAAATGGTATAAACAGTAAATCAGAATCCAAAGACAAAGTCCAACCCGACGCAAATCAAGTACAGTAATCAACCTTTCATGAATTGCAACCAGTGCGGATCAGGCTCACCGCTAGGAGTCTTCATCTCAGCACCAGGCATACCATTAGCATTCTGACCATCAGGTTCAAAGCAAGGAATGGCAGTAAACTCGCCGAGCTCCTGCGGGAAGTTGGAAACGAAATGATCAAAGCCAAAGTGCGGCATATGCGAAAGTGACTGCTGCGAAATCGAGAACGTGTCGGAGAGAACACTGCCCGGGACATCATTTTCAATGTCCTGGTCTGGCTGGCCGGGGGTTCTCACGGCGCCGTTGCCGACCATCACCGCTGACGGTGGTGTCATGGATACATTGGAATTGATGGGTGCCGGAATCGTCGGTGTTGCATGGGGGGGTATGCCCTGTGGGACGTTCTGGTCGCTGGAGCCATAAGCCTCCTGTTGCTGCCAGGCGAAGGTAGACGGTGAGATGGGGCCGGCCTTCCAGAGCATTTCCCAGTTTTTGAATCGGTCGTAGGCTGATTCTACACCACCCCCGTTGTTGATGTCAGGGTGCGTCTCGCTCCATGCTTCGAGTCGGCGGATGGCTCGCTCGAGTGCTTCGATCACGCTGACTGCTGAGCGCGCTGAGCCGACGCCCATGGACATAATCTTGATGAGGGATATGCCCTGCTCAAGAGCAGCTCCAAGTCGCTCCGTGCGTTTGGTTAGGCCTTGTGCCAGGATGACCAGCAATGCTGCACGGCACGAACTGAACTCTGTAAATGAGGCTCGTGCGAGACCCTTCTCATCACGGAGTAAGCGGCACAGGTCAATGATCTCCAGAGCCGCTTCCACGCAATCCGTCACAAGGGTTGCACGGTTCTTGGACAGACCGGAAGGTCCCTTGAATGGTGGTGCATGAGAAGGTGTTTGGTAAATACCCTTGATGTTGCTGAAAAGGAACGGCCGCCCGATGAAAACGCGAGTAAGACAGTAATCAAGCTTGAGGTGTACGTTTGACCTAAACAGCGGTCCTGTGGGATTCAAATCGCGGCAGCTGATTTCCTCTGGGAGAGTTGACCACCAATCAACAAGATTTTTCCGGAGATTGAGCAGTCGTTCGAGACAATCCTGTTGTTGGCCTCTGCGGTACTTTCGCAAGGAAGTACTGTTCAATGTGTCAGATCCGTACTTCGATCAAAATATATGAGAGCCTTACATTTCATTTGAGACCTGCCCAAGTTTTAAGGTCAACGTGATCAATGCTACCATGTTCGTATGGTTTGAGATCTGGTTTGCAGGCATGAGACCAGGGAAATCAACCGGGAGTGGGCCATCAACGTCGGGATCTGACAAGGAAGATGGCCTGCCGTGTAGAATGCTTATACGCCTGATAGAACTAGTTAGTATGTACGCAACTTGAGGGTCTGAGGGGTAGCATACTTTTCAATGGTATAAGCTGTCCAGAAGACCCGGTTCCGAACTTCAATCATCCGGGATGATAGACCCTCGCCGTGATATCTTCTATGCATTCCATTTTGAACTGCTAGCTTCAGCGCTAAGCCGAAATATGTGTAGCTTAGCCCAGATGTGTCCAATGGAAGGAGGTATGTTCCAATGAGTACACAAGCCTGTACACTGCGGACGGATGCAGTAGCAATGAGATCTGGGAGGAGCTTCGAGGCGAATTGGTAAAATGTCAGGCCAACTTCATCTTCAGAGAAGTGATGGTCCTGGTTTGCAGTAGACCCCGAGGGCAAACAATTCACAGGCGTGGATGACTCCATATGGGCGAATTGTGTGCCGACCGCAAGCACCATTAGAATAGAGCATACTGCACCCGCATCATCAGATGACAAGCTTTCAGGATCGTTGTAGCAAATAGCCAACTTCTCAAGTAACCAGTCTTCCTCAACGTAGAAATTGTTGGTCTGTGCATACTTGAAGAAGATCTGAACAAGGAAGTCGGCCACATATCGCGGCGGAAGACAGGTAATCGACGACGATATCAAAGGCGACCCAGATTGAAGCTGGGTGCTTCGCCATCGTTCCTCAAATGGCTCGACTTCGGAAGTCGCCTAGGGCATCGGGTTAGCATGGCTGGCTCGGACTCGTCAAAAGACTCGTAAGACCTACTTCTGGTGCCGCTGTCTTCATCCATTCATCAATTTTCTTCCGAATCTTCATTGTGAAGTTCAGATATGAAAATTCTCCAGAATATTCTAACGAATGGGTCAGCACATGAATCTTCTGTGAATATAAGAGCCGACCTACGGGTTGTATTATCAGGCATGGCCTTGATAGTAAAATCCTCTTCATCAATGGCAAGATCCTCCAATTCATTAGGATCAGCCCTAGTAGAAATCGCATCCGATCCGGCATCACGGTGTTTGCTCTTCAAGTCTTCCGCAGCCTGGCGCAAAGACTGGATATCAAACCTGATGTTGGGCATATAATGTGAGAGCAAACGCTCCATAATATGCACCCTTTCTGCTTCGGCGATCTCATTGCGACTCAGTGCGGCCGCCCGATCCAAGAGCCTGCGGTGATATTAGCGGTCTGGACGGCAGAACGGGAAAAGGTCACGAGGCCCGACTTACGAGGCGGAAGTTGACCGACTCTTCTCATTGGGATCGATATGTGTGAAATTGCACTGGCGGCTGTATCGTACGCATCGGCGGCATGGCACACCACCTTCGCATTTCTCTTTCACCCGGCGGCATCCATCGCACCTGCGCACGCCCAGTTTGTTAGCCGCTTCATAGTTCCAAACGGCAATTCGAAAAAGCCAGAAGGTAGGACGAGGACATACGCTCGTACTGCTCGTTTGCGGTTTTCCTCGGCGACACGAGGGCGCTTTTGCGCGGGCGTCGAAGTCGAGTCGTCCATTGCCAATATCAGCGAGACAGCGGTCGGAACATCGTCTGCGCAGAGAGAGAGAAGCGGATATGCACAGGGAGTTGGGTTCGGGGAGAAACAAGGTGAGCTTGGGTTGGACAAAAAAGAGAGCGGAGATAGGAGGAGAAAGTTGCGAAGTCGAAGTCCGAACTTATCGATAAAGCGACCCCCGCATGCCGTTCCCCCGACTCCGGCCTTAATTACGGGCTCGGTGTTCTCTCCAATGATATCTTTCTATGACACCCTATAATTGCCCTGTTATTGCATTATTTCTAAGCCTTGGATTACTTAACCATTGCTTTTAAAGAAAGAAAAAAGTCAAAATATACGCTGAGCATGATCTGATTAAGGAAATATAAAGAATTAGGGTCATACAGGGGTTTCCTATCCAAAGGAAATTGGATATACACATGTCTGCTCCGTAAATCCATTTATTTGGGCCATGTTAGTGTACAAAACGGTATCTAAAACCACTGTGGTAGCTAGTATGTTCTTAAAATGTAGTAGGCTAGAGGAATATATATCTATAGCTATGCATCGCAAGCACAAAATATATCCACAGACCTAGACAAGCAACCAATATAAACAATAAAACAAAAGCCACATATCACTAAAACCCAGCAACATGCGTCCCAAGTCCCATCTCAGCCCCAACATCAAGAACCTTCTTACCAACAACAAGATCCATCAACCCCATACCGACACACTTATAAACAACATTACAACCAGCAGGAACATCAACCGTCTCCTCCATAACCCCAGCCCTAGCCCCCAAAATATCACCCATTTCAACCAACTGCTCCTCCCCAACCTTCGCCTCAATCAACTCCCCAGCCTCCTCCAAACAAGCCGCCTTAGAATCAACATAAACCTTCCCCCCGGAAAGCAAAGTCCGGGCATCAACCTCTCGCATATGAGGTTTATAAGACCCAATCAGAGAAATAAACCGCTGCTTAGGCCTAGCCTCCAGAACCTCAAACCCGAAATTCGGCTGCACAGCAGGCGTACAGCTAAAGATAACATCCGCAGCACCAAGGACCTCCCCTAGCCTCTCCTCATAACCATCAACACCCTCCTTAGCAAGCGTATCAAAGACAACAGAAGGATACCGCCGTCTCAACTCATCAACCACATCCCTCTCATACTCTTCCAACCGCGTCCGCCCCCGATTAACAAACGTCACACGACGAATCTGCTCGGGGTACAACAACAACGCAAGCCTGGCATGCCACTCTGCCTGTCGGCCACACCCAAACACTACAACGTTATCCTTCCGGATAGTGGTACAACGCACGAATAATGTCATCGTCGCCAGCGCGGTGCGGAAAGCTGTTACTTCAGCTGCGGCGAGGAGACCTTGTAAGCGGCCCTCTGGGTTGAAGACGTTGATCACGCCTTGGATGCCGGACTCGCTGACTGTCACTACTTTTATGCCTGTTGTTTCGGTGTCGGAGACTGGCATGAAGATGCATGTGTTGTTTGCTTTTGTGGCGAAGACTGTGCGGAGGGGTTGGTGGATTAATTTGTCTGATGCCGGTGTTTGGGGGTTTTGTTCGCGGGTTATGGATACCAGGGCGTTGCTTAGGGTGCTTATGAAGGTTTGGCATTGGGATTGGGTTAGGCTGCGAAAGATGTGGGCGACATCTGGTTCTGAGAGGATGTGCATTTTGGTGGATGGTGAATGGTGGATGGTGAATGGTGAATGGTGGTTGTGTTGATGTTGATGTATTGGTTTGAGGTAAAAGAAAAGACCTGAGTGGTGATCTCCGAAAGTGATAGTTGCAGGGATCAGCTACTTAAAGGGAATTGCAGGTGTAGACAGCCAGATCATATCGGATGGTGCTTCCGAGCTATGAGGGGCAAGTCGATCCGGCGGGGACTACACTCGGAACATCTCTTCCCTTCGCACGATTCTACTCGATTACAACTTAATAGGACAGTTCAATATTGAAGATTGATATCATTGCTCATTATGGAAAATTCTCAAAACCAGAACGCCATTGAGGATGCACCCCAGCTATGCGCAGACATAAAGCACCCCGCGGGGGCTGATGCAAGGAGAGGCTAAAGCACTCTCCAGTTATAACAAGAAATCAGGAAAAATAATACTAGGATTTACTGGCTTCCACCGAAGCCGCAGCGACGCTTCAACTCGGCAATCATAGCGACCTGAGAGTCCTTGGTACGGCCAACAGCCTCAGTGTTCTCGACAGCACGACGGAGCAAGAAGCCCATGCACTCCTTGACGGAGCCCCAGGTCAACAGTTTGAAGACATTGGGAGCATTCATAGGGGTAGCACCGACGGTGGACTCGGCACTCTCAAATCCTTGAAGCAGCTCGCAGCTGACCTCATCGGCCATACCCTGGAGCTGAGCGTAGCTGAGGTCGACACCGTAGTCCTCATTGCGGGTGGCCTGCTCCATGCGCAGAGCGTGGGCCTTGCGGACAGACTCGCGGTTGTGGGTGGCGATGATGACGTTGACAGGAGGCAGTTCGGTGGGGGTTTCCTTGGTGGGGGGCTGGAGCATGGAGTTGTACTTGCGAGTGAGAAGGGCCTCGACGACTTCGTCGTAGCAGCGGTCGGTGTCTTCCTTCTCGCTCCAGATGACATGGCGGGGCTCGGTCTTCAGGTAGGCGCCGCGGACCAGCTTGACGCCGAGGGTGTATCCCTCGGCGCGCGCGATTTCGAGGTGCTTGGCCAGAGTGGCGGGGGTGGAGCGAAGGTAGGCCTGGTATGTGCCGTAGAAAATGGCGCGACCGGGGGTTTGCGAGTTGCAGTACTTCTGGTACTTCATGATCCAGGCTTCGATACCGGGCTGCACGGCCTGTTCCTCGGCGTCGACTAGCAAACGCACGCCGCGGGAGATGGCCAGGTCGCAGACACGCTGGATCGACTCGTCCATGAAGTCGGTGGGCATGGCCTGCTTCTGCAGAAGGCGGAGGGCATCGGTACCCATTCCAGTGAACTTGAGAGCAACGAAGTCTCCGGCCTGAGCCATGTCGACGGTGGCCAGAGTTCCATCGAGCCACATTTGGATCTCGGCCAGAGCAGCCTTGGCATCGTAGGCGGCATCGTCATTCTCGCCGACTAGGACCTCACGAGCATATCCGAGCAGAACACCGCGGCATCCAAGGTCTTTGATCTTGCGGATCGACTCCTGGACTTCGAGTTTGTTCTCGCCTGCGTTGAACTGCTTGTAAATGGTGTGCTTGACCAGCATGTTCAGCAACGGGTTCTTAGCAACATCCCAGAGGGCTGAGCGGGGGTGTGCCAATAGCGAAAGAGTGTAGATGCATGGCTTGAGAAGGAGAGTAGAAGATGAGACAGAGAGCACCAGCAAAGAGCGCAACACAGATGAGAGGGGCAGTTTAGCCAAGGGCGCAGCCAGCGCTTTGCGTGGTTGCGGAGGCGTGGATCGCGAAATCGGGTTCAAGAGACTGGTTGCGGCGACTGACGAGCGGGAGTTGTTTGTGCCGCTGACGAATCTCTTAGATTGGGCGGCCGCCTTAAGTGGCCGCATGGAAGATGCAGCTTTCATGGCTGTTTTATGTGAGGCGGGAGTGGTTGATATCTAGGTAGATGGGGAAGCAACGAAGGTGAAGGTATCCAAGAGATATTTGGTAAGGAAGGAGAAGAGCCACGGTTGAAAGGTGGCTGACTTGTAGATAAGTTATGTACATTTATTTGGAGCGTATTTGGAGGGCCGGTGGCAACCGCAAGGCACCGGTACGGTAACGGGGACCGGGAGAGCCACTTCAAGATCCTCACGAGGAACATTATGGAGAATACTTCAAGGTTATTGTGCTATCATAGATTTTCATTACTCATAATCTCTTCGAACCGAAACCCTTGAACGAACCCGGCAAGCCGGGCCTTTACCATGGCTTCAGGTACGATCGCGCCAGGACTTACAATCCAAGCATCCGTGCGAACGCACATCCTCAGACTCGTATTCGTTGCGCTTTAACTCATCGATCACAGTGAATATGGTCGGGCCGGGTTGATACTGCACGGACCACCGATAAGCACTGACCGGCCCGGTGCACTTCAGATTCTGCAGGCGCAGTGTCACGCGACTTGGGCCGGCTGGCAGTTCCGTTGTTGGACCTAAGTATGACAAAGAGAAACCTACAATCCCCGGCTTTTTTTTTGGACTTCCATGCACCTAGTGAATTAAAATGTGGATAGCCACCTGTTTACCCCAGATATCTGATTCCCCCAGACGATCCCACGTGATAACATTTCAAGGCGCCAGGTGTCGTCATCAGCCAATCGGAGAAGGCGCCAGTTTTCAATTTAAAGATATTCTCGAAGGACGCTAGAAGGCGCTAGTGGCATACCCGCCACCATTCACCACCAAGAAAGCCATTACACCATAGCATGACAATTCTGGTCCGGGGGAGATATGCTATCGGCTAAAATGTCGATAGGAAGCTCACCGAGACCAAGACTAGACCCGAAAAGCCCGTTGTGGGTCTGTTTAAGCGGGATCATCAATAGACAACTACTCGTGCGTCCCACAATGGCGCGCTTTTCTGTACACATGGTGTGCCTGATGAAGATGTTAATCCGAGACTTGGCTATCTAGAGCAAGCTTGCCCCGAGACAATGGTCTACCCCGCATTGGGACTGCCCTCTGACTTTTTCTGTCTACTGTACAGTATCAATTTGGGGTTCCTGTCCGGGGCGCATGATTGTAGATAGTTAATGCGAGATAAACGCTTCGGACATTGATTGGCGGGAGGTTATTGCTGTTTCAGCCTCGCGTATAGTTGCAACAATAAGCTTTGGTGCCTAGCATGTGCCATTATCTGAGTAGTCTCGCCCGGACTTTCATTGCTTCGAGATTTCCTCTCACTCTTCTCTTCTCATTCTCCCAGACAAGACTTTCCAACACTAATTCCGTGTCTTGTCAATATAACCTGCCTACAATGGGCGAGTACTCGCCCCCAGATCTCGAGAAGAGTCCTTATTCCACCTCACACGATGCAGCTCAACCCAAGCCCTTCCCCGGCGAAGTGGCCACTTTGCCTCCCTCCGATACTCACCGCGGTCTAAACTCTCGTCACATTCAATTCCTCGCCCTAGGTGGCTGCATTGGAACTGGACTTTTTGTCGGCAGTGGTCAGACACTGTCCACGGTTGGCCCTGGTGAGCATCTATGTGCGCGAGATGGGTTCGATGTAAATCTAACATGTTGCAGCTCCCTTACTCATGGGATATATTGCTATGTCCACAATTGTGTATTTTGTTATGAATATGCTAGGTGAAATGACCACCTACCTCCCCGTGCCCGGTGTTTCTGTGCCTTATTTCATTACTCGTTTTACGGAGCCCAGTTTGGGATTTGCTGTTGGTATGTTTTAACTCGGCTCAAGTGATTGCTCAAGTAGATGCTAACTCTTACGTTTAGGATGGAACTATTGGTAACTACTTCATCTTTGTGGCTGTATACAACACAAAGCTGATCAATGTCACAGGTATTCATTCTCTGTGCTTTTGGCATCAGAGGTCACCGCCGCAAGTCTAGTGATTGAGTATTGGCCGTCTCCTGTCAGTGTAGGAGTATGGATAGCAGTTATCCTCGTTGGTAAGTACTCACTACTTTAATCGTGTACATCTCCATCCTCTAACCAATGACCAGTCATTCTTATCCTCAACATCGTGGCAGTCTCCTGGTACGGCGAAGCCGAATTCTGGTTCGCATCCTTGAAAATTATCGCCATAATTGGCCTCATCATTTTGGGTGTTGTACTGTTCTTTGGCGGAGGCCCAAAGCATGACCGAGTAGGGTTTAGATACTGGAAAACCCCCGGCGCCTTTGCAGAACCATACCTTGTCCCTAACCGCAACAGCGGTCGATTCCTGGCATTCTGGACAGCATTGATCAAATCTGGATTCTCGTTTATTTTCTCCCCGGAATTGATCACCACCGCGGCAGGAGAGGCCACATCGCCCCGTCGCAATATTCCCAAAGCTACCAACCGCTTCATTTACCGACTGTTTGCTTTCTATGTCCTGGGATCCCTGGTGATTGGTATTATGGTGGCGTACAATGACAAGAACCTGCTGCAGGGAGTTGCTAGCGGTGAATCAGGCGCTGGTGCCAGTCCCTTTGTGATTGGCATTCAAAATGCCGGAATTGAGGGATTGAACCACGTTATTAATGCCGCGATTCTTATCTCGGCCTTTTCGTCGGGAAATTCATGGGTGTACGCTGGATCTAGAACGCTGTACTCGCTGGCGCGTGAGGGACAGGCTCCGAAGATCTTCACTAAGTGCACTAAGAACGGTGTTCCCTACTATGCAGTACTCGTCACTTGGGCGATTGGCCTGCTTTCTTTCCTCAACCTTTCCAGCTCGGGATCACAGGTGTTTTACTGGTTGACCAACATCACCACGGTTGGTGGTTTCATCTCTTGGGTTTTTGTCGGAGTTGCATACCTGGTACGGAATCCCCACTGATAGTAGCATACGAAATCAAATTACTAACTTTCGTCTAGCGATTCCGCAGTGCTTTGAGTTTCCACGGCCTGCTCGAGTCCCGGCCCTTCAAGACTCCCTTGCAGCCATACGGCGCTTATTATGCAATGTTCCTTGTGTCCCTGCTGGCCATCACGAATGGCTATGCAGTATTTTTCCCTGGACAGTTTACTGCGGCCAGCTTCCTAGTCTCCTATATTGTCTTTGTGATCTTTTTCATCTTGTACTTCTGTCATAAGCTGTGGTACAAGACTCCATGGATGACAAAGGCGTCAGATATTGATATCTTCACTGGAAAAGAAGAGATTGACCGATTGACTGAGGAGGAGATTGAGCCAATCCCACGCAACTTGTTGGAGAAAATTTGGTGGTGGATTGCATAGATCCGAGATATCAAAGATCTTGGTGGGTCTTTGAGTGGGGAACAGGAATGAATATGAGATAGCCTGACACAGGCCCAATAATCTTATCTTTCTACATGTATCTTTGTACAATCTTTCTATCTTTGCTTTGCGGGGCCTAACTCCTTGACTAATTGTATACAGTTGTAATGTCGAATGTGCCTGCTTGATTGTATACCCGGCACTGACTGTACGTCAATTCCGGCCCGGTTGTGCCACCCGGGACGCTTGCCGGCCCCATCTGATTGGCCAGCATATTCAATGCCCCACCGGACTCTGGTTGGAGCTATGAAGTGCAGGGGAGACCGGTAGTAGCCGGCCTACATCATACCCCGCGTGGACTTTTCTTCTCCAACTCAGCTCTTTTCTTCTCTCTTTTTAACATCTTTGAGCTCGGAATATTTGCAATCTTCATCTATTCCAGAAAAGCAATCATGATGCAATCTGCTCTTCTGCGCGCCCGCGCGCCCGTTTCGCGCGTGCAATCGCTCGCATGCCGCATTCCAAGCTCCAGCTCGCGTGCTATGGGCACCTATGCCACTTTCAAGGTTCCCCAGATCAACAACGAGCCTAATGTGAGCTTCATTTTCAAAGAAATTGATCGAATGCCGCCTCTGACAATCCGATGTTTAGAAACACTATATTCCTGGTTCTCCCGATCGCAAGGGCCTTGAGGACGCATTGGCCTCATACAAGTCCAAGGCACCTTTAAATGTGCCTCTGGTTGTTGCTGGCAAGGAGGTAAGCATTGGCTCTGTATATTGAAGAAAAACAACAGTTCTAACATGGAGTCCAGATCAAGAGCTCTCAGACTTTCACCCAGACTAACCCCGCTTCCCACGCTCCTCTGGCAACTTACTCCAATGCCTCCAAGGCCGATGTCCAGTCTGCCATTGACTCTGCTCTCGCAGCCCGCAAATCTTGGGCTAATACCCCCTTCGCCGAGCGTGCCAGCATCTTCCTGAAGGCCGCTGATTTGATCGCGACCAAGTACCGCTACGATATTATGGCCTTGACCATGCACGGACAAGGAAAGAACGCTTGGCAGGCTGAGATTGACTCCGCCGCTGAGCTCTGCGACTTCTTCCGCTTCGGTGTCAAGTATGCCGAGGAGCTCTACGCCCAGCAGCCCGCTCACCACGCTCCCGGCGTGTGGAACCGTCTTGAGTACCGCCCTCTCGAGGGTTTCGTCTACGCCATCAGCCCCTTCAACTTCACTGCCATCGGTGGTAACCTTGCTGGTGCCCCTGCTCTGATGGGTAACGTCGTCATCTGGAAGCCTTCGCCCTCGGCTATTGCCTCCAACTGGCTCGTTCACCAGATCCTCCTTGAGGCTGGTCTCCCCAAGGATGTCATCCAGTTTGTTCCCGGCGAGGCCGAGGAGGTTACCAGCACCGTCCTTAACAGCCGCGAATTCGCCGCTCTCCATTTCACCGGTAGCACCGACGTCTTCCGTATGCTCTACGGCAAGATCTCCCAGGGTGTGGCGGACGGCAAGTACCGTAGCTACCCTCGCATTGTTGGCGAGACCGGCGGCAAGAACTTCCACTTGGTCCACAAGTCGGCCGATGTGCGTAACGCCGCAGTCCAGACCGTCCGCGGTGCCTTCGAGTTCCAGGGCCAGAAGTGTAGCGCCACTTCCCGCGCCTACGTCGCCTCGTCCATTGCGGAGGACTTCGTCCAGCAGGTTGTCGCTGAGGTGCAGAAGATCCAGATCGGTGAGCCCTCCGAGTTCACCAACTTCTGCGGCCCCGTCATCCACGAGGGCTCCTTCAACAAGCTGGCTGGCGTCATCGATGAGGCCAAGAACGATCCCGAGCTCGAGCTCCTGGTTGGTGGGTCTTACGACTCCTCCAAGGGCTGGTACATCCAGCCTACCGTCTACCGCACCTCCAACCCGGACCACCCTCTCCTGTCCCGTGAGCTCTTCGGTCCCGTCCTGGTTTTGCACTCCTACAACGACGCCACCGAGGCCGACTTCACCAAGATTTGTGACAAGATCGACACCACTGGTAACTACGGTCTGACCGGATCCGTCTTCGCTCAGGACCGTGAGGCCATCCAGGTTGCTGATGAGGCCCTCCGCAATGCTGCCGGTAACTTCTACATCAACTGCAAGAGCACCGGTGCCGTTGTCGGCCAGCAGCCCTTCGGTGGTGCCCGTGCCAGTGGTACCAATGACAAGGCTGGCAGTGCCAACCTCATGTCTCGCTTCGTCAGCTTGCGCTCCATCAAGGAGGAGTATGTTCCTACATACACCGTTGCCTACCCCAGCAACGCCAACTAAAGGAGTGGATCCTACCCTTTTCAGTTGACATCGCATGCTTTATGATCTCATTGGCGTCAATCTTGCATCCCACCCGGCGTTCTTTCAAATTGTCTCTACAAGATTCCAAGGAATCTCAAATGTATCCATGTCTCAAAGACACCATTCCATGTATCAATTATTACCAGTCAAAAACAAAATCAGAGTTTATCATTCCATTCCACCCAAACACCTACCCCACCTCTCTCTCTCTTTACCCCCTCAATCCGTAGCACAATTCTTTAAAAAGGCCTGCATGTTCTTCATAGCCTTATTAGCAAATGACCCCATATCGTACTTCTTCCCAGTCCCCTGCGGCCCACTATCAAAAATCTCCATAGAAAACCACCCTCGGAACCCAGTCCTCAGAACAGCCCTAGCAACATCCTCAATAGGCAAATACCCGCCGCTATATGGCATAGGCCGATAATCGTGACTCCACCGACCCTTCGCTCTCAACCCACCAATGGTCTTATCCTCCAATGGCGGCGAAACCTTATACGCATCCGAGATCTGCAGCAGATAGATCTTATCCGCGGGCACCGTCCGAGCGAGCTCATCCATGCTCGCGTCAAACCGCTTCTTCAGCTCGGATTTCGATACGTCTTCCACTAGTCCTGAGGACGTGGTTGGGTCGGCCCATTCGCTGCCTGCTGTTTGGAATGTGTCGAGGCATAGACCGCAGTTTGGGCGGTCGACCGCTTGCACGATTTCCCATACGCTTTTCCAGTCAGGGGCGTGGGTGGACCAGCACCAGTTTTCGTAAGCGAGGCGGTATTTGCGTTTTGAGAGGATGTCTGAGAGGGTGCGGAGGTCGGAGATTATTTCTTCTTTGTTGCATTTGAAGTTGGGGTGTTCTTTGGGTGTATCTGTTGCTCCGACCTGTTTAAGATTTAAGATTTATTAGTCTGCGTCCTTCAACATTCTTGCCGGTGATACGCTATAACTTGAAAATGGCTGGTTATGTTTACCTGTAACATATCTGTCCCGACAACATCCATAATCTCCATCCAGCTTGTCGCACGGGCAAACGCCTCTTCCCGCTCTACCGCACCCTTACTCCAACCCTCGAAGTTCGAGAATGGCTGCAGCATCATGATTGATAGGTTGTTTGCTTTGCATAGCTTGCGGATGTCGCCTGCCACTGGGAGTAACTCGGGGTAGTTGTTTGGGGCGACTTGGCGGCCGAGGAATTGGGTGGCATATTCTAGGATGTCGGGGAAGGATAGCTCGATCGCTATGAAGCCGGCGGCGCTGATGGCTTCAAGTCTGCGAGGGAGTGTATGGGTAGGACTGCAACCGATTGAGCATGAGGCGTAGGAGAGGGGAATCTTTTGGAGGCTGTCAAAGGTGATTTGGAACATTTTTTGTTTCTTTTGTGTGTTGATCTATTCGGCGATTTGATTTGAGGTGCTCAAGATGCCAGTGCTCATGCTCAGGAATTCGAAGTTACTACCATTAGATAGATTTGCCTTGACCTATCTCTTTTTTGCCTTGCATGCTTCACTCGGTGTTCATTATAATCTAATGTTGTTCTTTTGTGGTCTGTAACGTCAGATCCATGTCATATCAGAACGACATCTACCTCAATTGGGTATTTCCAAACATTATAATCACCTCTTTTTGCCTGCCGTTGGGCGTTATACTGCCGTGGGCAAAATGAAGGCAATACAGAGTGGAAACTACTATCTGTGGCGTGTCTGACTACAAGTTGACGATATCCCGGAACAGAGCCCCGTTGCCACAACACGTTTGTTCAAGAAGAGCCAAAGTTGAGCTAGATATTTTTGAAGAATTTTATTTCGCTTGCGTGAGCGTTGATCCTTACCCACGAAGTATTCAAAATATAGTATCAACACGCAAAAACAATCACAACACCTAGCGCAATGCCGTCTCCCACCTCCCACAAGGGCATCAAAAGTATCGGCGTTGTCGGAGCCGGCAACATGGGCTCCATGATGACCCTCCGCTTCGCCGAGCTTGGCCTCGAAGTCTCAGTATGGGATGTTGAGAAAAAAAATGTCGACCAAGTCATGGACTACGCAAAGAGAGACCACAACATAAAAGGCCAAGTCCAGGGCTTCTACGACATCAATGAATTCGCCAAGAGCCTCGAGGGCAAGTCTGACCGGAAGCTGTTCATGTTCTCTATCACCCACGGTTCACCTGCAGATGAAGTTCTTCAGATGATCAAGCCCGATCTCACACACGGTGATATCATCCTCGACGGCGGAAATGAGAATTACCGCAGAACCGAGCGTCGTCAGAGAGAGTGCGAAGCTATTGGCGTCACCTGGATTGGAATGGGTGTTTCAGGTGGATATCAGTCTGCCCGACGGGGACCGAGTTTGTCCCCTGGTGGTGATGCCAAGGCACTTGAGCTTGTCATGCCTTTCTTGGAGTCGTACGCTGCGAAGGATCCTAAGACTGGCATGCCCTGCGTAAAGCGGATGGGACCCGGTGGCTCTGGGCATTTTATCAAGATGGTTCACAATGGCATTGAAGGTGGAATGCTCTCTACTCTTGCTGAAGCTTGGTCTTACATGCATGATGGACTTGGCATGGAGCATAGCAAGATTGGAGATGTGTTCGCCAAGTGGAACTCATCGGGTGAATTGCGAAACAACTACCTCGTTCATATTGGCGACAAGATCCTTCATACTAGGAGAACTCCGCAGGGCGACTACAAGGGTGAAGGTGCCAGTCGTGACGATGGATATGTGATCGACGATGTGCTTGACAAGGTTGTTCAGGATGATGACAACACTGAAGGTACACCACTTTGGTGTCTTATGGAGTCTGCTTCTCGTCATGTGTCCTGTCCCACACTAGCGGCTGCTCATTACCTGCGGATCTCCAGTGGCAATCGACTGGAAAGAGTGCGTGCTGCCAAGAAGTTAGAGATGCCCATGCCGAAACCAATTGAGGGAACTCGTGATCACACCGTCATCATTGAGAACCTGCGTCAAGCTGTGTACTGTTCCTTCCTGGCGTCGTTCTGTCAGGGCCTGGAGTTGATTTCTCGTGCTTCAATTGACGAGGGTTGGAACGTCAAGTTGGGAGACTGTCTCCAGATCTGGCGTGCTGGGTGTATCATCCAGTCTGACCACATTGCGGATCTACTGCAGCCAGCACTTGCAGCTAACAATGAACTCACGAATGCCAAGTTTGTCGATTCTGTTGCGCATGAGTTGCACCAGAACTTCCGTGGTTTGAAGGAAATTGTTATGGAAGGAACATATTCTGATCAGTATATTCCGGCGCTTTCGGCGACATTGGAGTATCTCAAGTATGAGGGTGGATTGAGTCTGCCAACCAAGTTCATGGAGGCTCAGATGGATTACTTTGGTGCTCACAGTTACAACAAGCCAGGCATTCCGGGTGAGGATCCCGGCCCTGTTCATAAGGGTCCTCATCATTATGAGTGGCTGCCGGCGTAAATCATGTGTGCATACCAAATTGTATTTACTCCAGAATGTTTATATTTCCTTCATCTGTTCAACTAGTCCTCCAAGTAGGTTGATCACTCTCCTGATCAACCAACAGTAGATCAGATTTATATAGATCACAGACACAAAGTGGCAAATGACAGCCTCAGGAACCGGCTGCACGTGGGTCGACTCCCAACCAATCGGAGACGGAGATTTGCCCGCAACATCTGAAAATTGATGGCGCAAGATGCGCAGGCTTTCAGTCTTTCGCTCCTTCTCTTCTATCTCCAAACCTTTCATCCGAATTGAATCTGCGAAGCAACTAGCCCGCAGGATGGCTTCTCTCCCCAACACCTACGAGGGTACGTAAACCTCCTCCTTTAGAAATTCTCCCTACCCCTCACCACCCCACCTTGCCAAAGCTGACGATTGCAAATCTGACAGGCCCTGTCGCAATCGCTGTCATCGGCGGAACTGGTCTGCGCGAGCTCCCCGGCTTCACCCAGGTTGCCTCACTGTCCGTCTCAACTCCCTGGGGCAACCCCTCCTCGCCCATCACCATCCTGCACCACGAGTGCAAGCACAATGGCAAGGTCGTCGCCGTCGCCTTCCTGAGCCGCCACGGCGCCCACCACCAGATCGCTCCCCATGAGGTTCCCGCCCGCGCCAACATCGCCGCTTTGCGCTCCATTGGTGTCCGTAGCATCGTTGCTTTCTCCGCTGTTGGCAGTCTCCAGGAGGAGATCAAGCCCCGCGATTTTGTCATTCCTGACCAGGTCATTGACCGCACTAAGGGTGTTCGTCCATGGACTTTCTTCGAGGGTGGTGTTGTCGCTCACGTTCCCTTCGGTGACCCCTTCGATGAGGGTATCGCCAAGGTGGTTCGCGAGTGCGGACACAGCCTTGAGGGTGACGGTGTTGTCCTGCACGACCGCGGCACTCTGGTCTGCATGGGTATGTTGTCCCCGCCCTGTTGATTATGTATCAGTATCACTAACCCTTTTTTGCTTTTTGTAGAGGGCCCTCAGTTCTCCACTCGTGCTGAGAGCAAGATGTACCGCTCATGGGGCGGCAGCGTGATCAACATGTCCGCTCTCCCTGAGGCCAAGCTCGCCCGCGAGGCTGAGATTGCCTATCAGATGATCTGCATGTCCACCGACTACGACTGCTGGCACGACTCCGCCGACGTGACTGTCGAGATGGTCATGGGTAACATGAAGTCCAACGCTGAGAACGCCCGCCGTTTTGTCACTTCTGTTCTTGACGCCCTGGCTGGCGACGAACACGCCGAGTTGGTCAACGCCAAGCACTTGGCTGGTGGTATCAAGTTCGGTGTCAGCACTCCCCAGGCCCACTGGAGCCCGGAGGCTAAGAAGAAGCTGGACTGGCTTTTCCCTGGATACTTCTAGATTTAGAGATGTTTCGTGCTGCGGCACGGTATATTTATGATTGCATTTATGCATTGTAGTTATGGCATAGATATGATTGAATAACGAGTCTGACATTTGATTACATATAGCTGCGAGGACTAGTTCCAAGGGCCGTCTGTAGTATTATTTATTTCTAGAGGCCAGCCGAGGTCTAAAAGCCCTGTGAAATACGGCTACGGATCTCTTGTCCTTTGTATCTTTGGCACATGTCCATCTCTACAATGGGCGCTGTTGTCACAGTTCCTATTTTGGACTAGCAGCCACGTGATCTCATCTGCCTGAGGCGGTGATAACGGCGCGGCGACCTGCCAGATAATCCGCCTTATCTTCCCCCAGACCCGAACATTGACAAGGGTTCGGAACAACCCTGATCGACAACCCTTTCCGATAATGCAAGCTGCACAAGCTCCTGCACCAGTACGGTAAACCACACTACAGCGATCGACAGCTCGGTCTCTTTGAACTCCCGTTCAAACAAAGCTCGACCAACCTGGGACCTTGACCGAACACGAATGATGCGTATGGGACATTCTTGTTCACTGTTGGTATGAGACGTGATACCCCGAGCTTGTCCACATCTTGAATCGGCCATTGGTTTGTTGCAAAAACTTGAAGCGGGCAAAATGAGTCCTACCGCGGAAAGCGAAGCTCTGTCAGGCCAGCAGAAGATGACGGAGAATGGCGTGGAAAGGCGGACGAACGGAAACACGAAGGCCGAGACACACCTGAGCTCCCATGATCTAGAGAACGAACGGAATGAGACGGGCGCTTCAACAACATCGTTCAACGGCGTGCCTGGCGAACGCCGAATCGATCATGACAATGGGATAAAGGAGCGACGGGCATACCATGCGAATGGTCATTCCGAACGACGCTTTTCCGGTGCGCAAAAGATGGCAGATTCTGGATCGCCGGAGCAGGGCCTCGGTATCCTTGTTGAACAGTCGCCCGATGACGGGAAGGCCCCTGGTCGATTATCCGTCGTCGATGTCTACGATGGATCACAGACTAAGGCTATTCTAGCTGAGCTGTCTGATGATCTGCAAAACAGACCGTCCGATGATAAGGAAAAAGTCATGAAGTTGTCTCCTGAGAAGATTCAGGAACTCACGTCTTCGCCAGAGTCGATACCCTACCGTCCTGCAGCACCGGAAACGAACACCGGTCGACGAGTGGTGTCTGACAACCCCCATGGGAACAGCTCCTTCGCGCGATCTGAAATACCAGAATTTGTACTTCAGTCTCTTGGCGAGAAACCATCTTCCTCTGACGGGCTGCTAAAACATCGGCCTACCAAAGACCTGCTAGTAGATGCCTCTGCGCCGGCGAGTCCGGTCTTCCCACGGAACATTCAGAACCCGCCTGTGCGCAATCGCCCGCACCCATCACGGACGGTTTCAACCCCTAGCTCTTCGCGCCGTCAACCACCTTCCACACCCAACAACGATAGGCTGGCCCACACATGGACATCACGTTCGAAACAGGATAAACTCGCGCCGGAACGCGACCTGAAGAGCCACCTCATGGCATCACCTCAGATCATCGAAACACCTTTGTCCCCGACCGTGCCATCGTCCATTCCGTTGCCTCCAGTTTCGCTGCCAACATATCTTCAACTTGAGCTTGCATCTGGCCGGCCTTCGCCATTATACATTCATCGCCCCGCATCGAACGAGTTCCCATATGAATCATCCCGTGTGAAGATTGAGAGGCTCATGAACTTTCTCATGCTCCCTCCGATGTTGGAGCAGGTGCTTTGCTTTGGAACTTTGGCCTGTCTTGATGCATGGCTGTACTCCTTCACAATCATGCCTTTGCGGTTCATCAAGGCTGTCTATATTCTTGTCGAATCATGGATCATGAATTTGGTCGCTGAGATCCGGTTTATTTGGAAGTTCGTCCTCAGCGGAATTGGACGAGTCTGGCGCAGAAGGAACCTAGCTTCCAAAGAGGAGCAGCTTGAAAGACGCGGAAGTGAACCGGATGCCACCCCTCGCCTACCTCCAGGCTCTTCTGCGGGGCCAGAAGCAATGGCGACGGCGACGGATAGAGACCCTCGGCAGCTCCAAGCAGAGCCAAAAAAGAAACATCGCACCTCTGAATCCCGCAGGCTTAATCACAGACGAAAGAAGTCTATGCCGTCCGCGCTGCTTCCTGATGACAAAGCCGATATTCTGACAGGCTTGCTTATGATAGCCACATGCTGTGTTCTGATGTACTTTGACGCCAGTCGAATGTACCACTGGATTCGTGGACAAGCTGCTATTAAGCTCTACGTGATCTACAACGTGTTGGAGGTCAGCGACAGACTCCTTGCTGCGATAGGTCAGGATGTTCTTGAGTGTCTCTTCTCGCGGGAGGCTCTCGAGCGCCGTCCTGATGGCCGAAGCAAGGTTATTCGTCCATTCTGGCTGTTCCTCTTGGCATTGGTTTACACAGTATCACATGCCACTTCACTCTTCTACCAGGTTATGACGCTCAACGTCGCTGTGAACTCGTATTCCAACGCCTTGATCACGCTGCTGCTGTCGAATCAGTTTGTCGAGATCAAATCTACTGTCTTCCGGAAGTTCGAGAAAGAGAATCTCTTCCAGCTTACTTGTGCAGATGTCGTGGAACGATTCCAACTATGGCTGATGCTTACTATCATCGCTTCACGTAATATCGTGGAGACAGGCGCCTTCAATTTTATCGGAAGCTTTGGTCTTGGATCTAGTCTATCTGGTCAGCCTTCCACAAGTACCAACAGCACACCTTTGTCTACGCCTCCGCGTACTGCGTCCTCCATCTTGCCTCAAGCGTTCACGTTCTTCCCTTCCTCCATCTTGTCCTCACTAAACAGCGTGAACTCCTTCATCCCAACCTTGGCACAGGTACTTGGTCCATTCCTGGTCGTGCTAGGCTCCGAAATGCTGGTGGATTGGTTAAAGCACGCCTACATCAACAAGTTCAACAACAACCGACCCGCCATCTACGGTCGTTTCCTGGACGTTCTAGCGAAAGACTACTACACCAACGCCTTCGGTGAACAAAACCTCACCCGCCGCATCGGGCTGCCAGTCATCCCTCTGTCCTGCCTCTTCTTCAGAGTCTCAGTACAGACCTATCAAATGTTCCTAGCAGCCCTCCTCCCCCAACACCCCTCCTCAACAGCAATGGAAGCAACATCCCTCTCATCAATCCACGACCACTACGCCCCATCCCCTATCCCATCAGCACCCCCAATAACATTCGCGACTCTTTTCCCCGCCTCAGCCGCCCACGTCAGCGCCTTCTTCCGAACCCTCCTCGAAAACGCAATCCCATCTCCGGCACAATCAGTCCACATCTTCACTGCCGTCCTCCTGCTAACCGGATTCGTCGTCCTCCTCATTCTCAAACTCCTCCTGGGAATGGTCCTGCTCGCCTTTGCGCGCTCGCGCTATAGGAAGATTAAGGGTCTCGAAGCTGACTCTAATAAACACTCCTCCCACTCCTCCCACCACCATACCGGAAATGAACAACCGGCTGCACCCCGCGCCCGCGAGTTCTCTGTCGAGGGTAGCCAGCGCGTTGGGGGATGGGGGATGGTTGAAGTGGGCGAGGAGAAGCGTCGGTTGATTTATGCCGATGATCCTGATGGGTTGCGCCGTTTAAAAGAGAAGGAGGAAAAGAAGGAGAAGGAGGAGAAGGACAAGATTGATAAAGACGGGGAGCTTAATATCGATCATGTACAGCGGTATGAGATGATTGCGAAGAAGATATGGTGATGGCTGTTTGTTCTGGTGATGGGACCTGGACTTGGTTTGTTCTCTTGGACGTGCATTTAATCTCTGGGCATCTGGGATGTCTGTTGTATAGATGTGTATAATATCAAGATTTTCATTAATTTGCATTTATACGTGTTTCACGGTATGATGGTCTATAGGGGCGAGGAGCAATTTCTGGATCTACCCTACACCATACAATCAAAAAGCCAAACGAGTGGATAAGAGATAAAAGATCAATCAATTCATATCATAGGAACAAAGCTGGAAAAAAAGGATATCAAGTGAAAGGGTATGTACAGAATCCCGAGTCATAAGTATAAACAAGTGATCCAGTCATCAAGAGCCAGCTCTCTAGTTTTTCATCATAACAAAAAAAGAAAACCCATCGTCGTACGGCTAGATAGGTTTTATAAAACGCGAACCATCTCAATACTGATGGGTATTGGATCGGTTAAAAGAATGTCCAGGCGGAGCCCGGTGCATAGCAGACGGCGACGCAGTGTTCGCCCGGTTGAAGTTATACCCAGCAAGCGCGGGAGGCCTCTGAGTGCGATTCTGGGGCTGGGGGGTCTGACTAGGCATTGGTGGGTTAAAGGCTGCGTAGCCGCCGTTTTGGGGTGCAGGGGTTGCCGAGGTCATGGGCGTGTATGTCCGTGATGGAGGCTGGACGGGTGTCTGTGTTTGGGGTGGTGGTGTTGCACGGTAACTTGCCGGAGTCATGGAGCGTCCGTATGGAGCGGGTGTTGAGCCGGTGCTGGCTGGCGTATATGATCGTGCGGAGTATGGATCCTGCGCGTAGTATGGTGACTCGTGCGCTTCGTAGTTGTCTTCGGCGTAGATGTCTCGTGACGGACCGTAGGGGTCGTAGTGCGCGGGTGTGTGCGAGCGGTGGAAGTAATCGTCTGACTGCGTGGCGTCCGGTGAAGTGTAGTCTGGTGCTGGGGTGAACGCCTGGTATGGGCGAGAGTGGGGTGTGTTCTGTCTTGGTGGGACGTTGGATGGCAATGGGGGGACTGGGGGAGCCGGTGAGTTTTGCCGGTCGAGGGGGCTGTAACCCATTGTTGCTGCGTTGCCTGTCAGGGAAGCTGATTCCGACATCGCCGAAGACTGGGTTGTGCTTCGGACTAGGGGTGGTTTGGTGTCGAAGTCCAAGTTTGGCAGTGTTGGGTACTGTTCCGGGGTTGCTGCCGAGTTCGATCGGGTATAAGGCGGCAAGGTTGTTGCAGTGGTGCTCCGCGATAGGGTAGTCACAGAGAAGGCGGGTGCCTTGTCGCCAGCTATAGACGGCAGAGTCGGTTTCGAATCGGAGCTCATCAGACTGGGCTGGGTAGGGGTCCGGTTCTGCAATTTGAGCCCCTTTGCCAGTGCCTTGTTGTTCTTGCGATGCACGATACGCTTCAGACGCTGACCAACCTTGCGACGGCAGTATGTTGAAAGAGTACCGTCCTCGGCTGGGATATGATGAAACAGGAAGATCAGGTAGAGTACGATTGCCGAGATCAATTTCAGGACGGAGAGCACCCAGATGACCAGTGTGAACAGCATACCGAACAGGACCACAGCCTGAAGGTTGTTGTCTTCAGCTAGGATCTTGATATTGTTGAAGAATTGTGAGGCCCCAGAGCTGCCATCATCCTTTGCTGCGTTTTCGCCGCCAGGGAGAAGATCCATCTGCATGACCGAGTAGAGTGTGATAGCATTGATGACTTGACGTGGACCATCCGCAAAGACGGTGTTCATCCAGACTAATGATTCGGTCAGCATTTCAAACTTCAGGGTGTATTGTTTCCCGAGATCAAAAGGCGCATGGAACATGCAACATGCGAAGAAATGAAACGAAAGTATGTGACCACAAAGTGCGAGAAGAATGATAAGAAACAAGAAGTAGACTCACATTGAAAAGAAAAGTGCGCATAGAGAGCAACATATTCAGCTGCCTTCCTGTCCTTGGTCAATTCCGCAAAGACAAGGAATCTCCTCCATCCACGACCCTGCTTGCCAAGCCGGAAACTCTGTATACGAACGGCAAGCGGGTCAAGGAAACTGCGAGTAATACTACCGGAGCGCATAGCCCGAACGGCATGGATCCATCGGTAGACCAAGATAACGAACGAAGCGATAATGCACGCGGCAAAGATCCATCGCGAGATATGGAACGGAATGGCGGGCTCAACTCGGCCAGCCCATCGCGAGAAGGCGAGCAGATTGACTGCAGTGAAGACGTCGACACCGTAGACGGCGAGGGATATAATAAGGAATACCCATAGGAAGAAGTACGAGAAGGGAGTCCAGCAAGACTCGGATTTGAAGTCGTCGAGGTTCTGGGCGCATGTCAGTATACCGAGCCCATTCATATTTTCCTTTGTTGACTTACCACATAGTCCCACTTCTCCTCCATTGCGGCAGCTTTCTCGCGGTCTCCGGAGCAAAACATCGTGTAGTAGACCTGGTCCTGCCAGGGAGCGACCAGGCGTCAGACGAATGGCAAGATCACGGAAGCTGAGAAGTCGACTTCCTCGGGCCAGCCGGGCAAAGTCGTAATCAGTGTCAAAATGAGGCGTGTGAGGGAAGTATCGCACGAGGTCGAGCTGGGCGAAAAGAGCGACAGAGCGATCGAGAGTGATTTCTTAACCGCGTGAACGGCGCATAACTGCGCGAGGCCAGGGCGATATGTCAGAAGTCGAGGGCAAGGCTGTACGTGTCAATGAGCGCCTATGTTTCAGTAGTGCATTGAGTTCAATGCACATTGAGAGCCAAGATCGGCGATCCCTTTGTTGCCAAGAAAGGGGGGAGGCGGGAGGTCAAGTGCCGGAGTGTGGAGAAAGAATGTCTGGTACGTAATTAAACGACTGGAATGAATGAATGAATGAATGGAATCCCCAGGGCTGTCGAAAGAATGGAGGTTGGAAAGGGGAGAAAGGCGAAACAGGGAGCTTGGCAGGGGTGGAGAGGCGCGATATGCACTTTAGGGCTGACGGCTTGGCTTTTGATCGCCTAATAATCTTGGGCTAATGGTCTTTTGTTCCCTTCTATTTGACTCTATTTTAGAATCTCCAATTGATATTTCTTTTTCAAGACTCCAAACTATTAATATTTACCCTGCCCTGGCCCTTCACATATCACACATTTCCGAAACAAACACGGGGGGCAATTTAAGGGTCTTATCTCACTGGTCCAGCACGCGCCCGAGGAGGGTCCCTACTTAAGCGCTTCTCCACTTGAATCTTGATAAAGAATTGCATGTATTCCCTTTGAGAAATGGACAAGAAAACAAGAAAGAAATCGGTAGCGAGGAGGAAGATAAAAATGAAGGCAGATACAGTAGTATGAAAAAAATAAAAAAGTGTAAAGTTAGACCAATATACATGCCCGAATTTCCTGCAGACTGGGAACCAATACTTCTAGGCGCTGTACTTAACCGCTCTCATGTTTCAATGAGACGTCGTCAGCCTTTGAAGTCTGCTAGGATATGTTGATTCAGCTAAGTATAGCGAGGCTGAAACTGCGAGTAGATAAACAAAGTTCTGCCTGAGGCAGTAATAACACCTGATATTTCAGGCGTCACTATCCTCTCTCCCGAGGTCTTTTAACTCAACCCCGCTAGTACATGTACTTCCGCTCCCTTCAACGCCAAAGTTGGCCATTTTAAGGCAATGCCCAGGATTTTGGAAGTTGACCTGTTCCAGGTCTCACCTCACCTCAGCACTAACCGACCCTACATTCAACACACAGCGAGTGGCATGTTTATATGATTTAGGCTCAATGCCCAAATCCCCCACCTTTCCAAGAGATGACAAGATTGAGAAATCAAGTCGATGATTGCCGAGGGACCATTATTGGTGAATACCACCTACCCCCCAATGGTGACGTCGATCACTCGCAACTCGGAAGTGCAGCGCGCAGACCGCATTTATAATCTGGTGGAGGTGCAACCCACTCTTGCATGAAGTATAGCATCATACAGCCGACTTATAAAGAGCTCCCCATTTCCTTCATTTCATACCATCCCCTCAAAAGTACACATATAAACATTCATATATCCAATTCCCCTCACCATGCCTTCACCAGACATCCCCAACAAAGCAGCCGAAGGCATCTCCTACTACACCCCAGCCCAAATCCCGCCAGCGGGATCCGCAGCAATCCCCCAATCGGACGGTACCCAGCCACCAAAGCTATTCCAGCCCTTCAAAGTCCGCGACGTAACATTCCACAACCGAATCGGCCTGTCCCCACTATGCCAGTACAGCGCCGACGACGGCCACATGACCGACTGGCATATGGCGCACCTAGGCGGGATCGCACAACGTGGACCAGGATTTCTTACGGTAGAAGCGACCTCCGTCCAGTCAAACGGGCGAATCACACCGGAAGACTCCGGACTCTGGAAGGACTCGCAGATCGCGCCGCTCCGCCGCGTCGTAGAATTCGTGCACAGCCAGAGCCAGATTATCGGTGTTCAGCTTGCCCATGCTGGTCGCAAGGCGAGTACTGTTGCGCCTTGGCTTAGCAAGGCTGATACGGCTACTGCGAAGGTTGGTGGGTGGCCCGATGACGTTAAGAGTCCTGGGAATGTGCCTTTCCATGCGAATTTCCCGACGCCGAAGGCTTTGACGTTGGCTGAGATTGAGACTTTTAAGAAGGATTGGGTTGCTGCTGTGAAGCGGGCTCTCAAGGCTGGTGTGGATTTTGTGGAGATTCACAATGCTCATGGGTACTTGCTTATGAGTTTCTTGTCGCCGGCTACCAATGACCGTACTGATCAGTATGGTGGGAGCTTTGAGAATCGCATTCGGCTTTCCTTGGAGATTGCTCAGTTGACCCGCGACACTGTCCCGGAGGGTATGCCTGTCTTCTTGCGGGTCTCCGCTACGGACTGGTTGGAAGAGGTCATGCCGGATAAGCCGTCCTGGCGCGTGGAAGACACGGTCCGATTCGCGAAGGCGCTGGCTGATAGTGGGACTGTTGATGTGCTGGATATCAGCAGCGGTGGCAATCACGAGCAGCAGCATATTCATGCCAAGCCTGCTTTCCAGGCGCCGTTTGCTATTGAGGTGAAGAAGGCTGTTGGTGATAGGATCAAGGTTGGCTCGGTCGGCATGATCAGTTCCGCTTCTTTGGCCAATTCTCTGCTAGAGAAGGACGGATTGGACTTTGTGCTTGTCGGCCGCGGATTCCAGAAGAATCCCGGTCTGGTTTGGGCTTGGGCTGAGGAGCTTGAGGTGGATATTTCCATGGCTAACCAGATTAGATGGGGCTTTGCCAGTCGGGGTACTGGTGGTGGCCCTTACTTGCATAACAAGAAGGAGGGTAAGCTTTAGAGGCTACTTTTGTAGATAACTTCGCGTACTTACATTGGATCTGAATTATGAATCATGTGTTTCTGAATCTATGTTGAATACTCTAGCTTGACGTGCCAAACTCTGGAGCTTGCGATATCACTTGCGAAATTGACAGTCCCAGTGTGACTTTATTGACAGTAGGACTATACTTGAAATTTACCCATACAAACATCGCTTTCTGCTTAGAAATCGATTTCCAAGTCATTCAAGATGATTCCACTCCCACGGACGAAAACATCGCACCGGCTCAGCCGGCCGAAAAACGGACTGATCAAATGATCTCATCTATAAAACACCCTCCCCCCGCAGCAACAAAATTGAACTTCAAAGCCCTCATATTTTCCTATTGGATTCTAAATCAAACGATGGTATCTCTACCGGATGTCCAATCCTCAAACGACCAAATCGCCGAACTCCCAGCAGGCCTAGTCGCCGTCTTCGTGGGAGCAACAAATGGCATCGGCGAAGCAACCCTAAAAGAATTCGCACGCTCAGCCAAATCCCCTCGGGCATACTTCGTCGGCCGCTCGCAAGAAGCTGGCAATCGCATCACGGCCGAATGCCGACAGCTAAACCCAGAAGGCGAATACCTCTTCATCAAAGCAGATTTGAGCCTCATTCGCAACGTCGACGAAGTATGTCGCGAGATCAAAAGTAAAGAGAAGGCCATCAACTTGCTTTTCCTCAGTTGTGGGAGTGCCCGGTATGGTTTCGGTAAGTACAAGTACTACCTCCAGCCCAAATACAGTGAAATAAAACACCTTCATACTAACGCTCCACAGATACTCCAGAAGGTCTCCATATCATGCTCGCAACACAATACTACGCGCGCATCAGATTCACAATGAATCTTCTCCCGCAACTAAAAGCAGCGACCGCCGTCCGGCGCGTCGTGAGCGTTCTAGCAGGCGGGCACGAAGGACCAATCGATGAGAATGACTTCCAAGCGAAGAAAATGAATATCCTAAGTCTGCGGGGACATGTCGTGTCAATGACCGATATGGCGTTCGAGAGTCTAGCCGCACAAGCACCTGAAGTGAGCTTTATCAATGATTATCCTGGCGCAGTCAAGACGGGTCTTCATCGGGAAGCTGAAGGGTTTCTGATGTGGCTTCTGGTATTGGTTATGGCTATCATTGGGCCTTTGATTCATATTCCTATCAAAGAGTCCGGGGAGAGGCATTTGTTTTTCGCGACGAGTGCCAAGTATCCGGCGCGTTTGGGGGATGATGCTTCTGGTGTTCCTTTGGTTGATGGGGTTGAGGTTGCGAGCGGTATTGACGGTGAGGTTGGGAGTGGGGTTTATAGTGTTCATTGGTCTGGGGCGCATTCTGGTGAGAAGGTCGTAAGGTTGTTGGATTCGCTTCGGGGGCAGGCGATGGTGCGGAAGGTTTGGGAGCATACTGTTGGTGAGTTTGAGAGGATTACGGCGGAGGCGGAGGTTAGGTGACATATATCGTTGTCGTGCATTGTACATCGTTTGTCGTTCGAGGATCTACCTCCTTAAACAGGGATTTTGATTGGCTCGGAGTTCTCATCGTGCATTTTCTACACCATATTGCATATTTATGCTTCACAACTTCCAAATAATATGTGAATCAAACCTGAAAAGTCGAGATGTAGTGATGTCATGGCCCCTAAGCTGCAAGTATGGGTTGATAAAATCGCAGAAATACAGTCAGCTCTCAAGTTGCCGATGTTAACACGTGGAGAGATTACAGCGCCGCGACATTGGTCTGTTCGCTAGATCCCGTTCGACCCAATGGAGTATTGATTGCGAGACCTCAGTGGACACAGTCCGAATCCCGTATTCCGCTCGAAATCACGGTGCCTAATCTCAACTGACCTTCATCTACCCTCAGTCGCGCCCGGGAGGATTTCAGAGCTGCGTGTTCGCTCGCGAATTGTCACATGCCATACTACAGCCAACGTCTTGCATAGCTGTCCTTCGTCTCAACTATTGCTCTCACATCTCCTCTTTATCAGATTCAGCAGATTTATCCTGCAGTATTGTGACGCTGTCGGGATCGTGAGCTTGATCTGACTGGACCAACGAGAGCCAAGACCTTTGTCATCTCGCCCCCACTCGGGAGCTTTGGGCTAGTTCCTGGTTCTATTCGAGATTCAACTTGTCATCTTGACAGGTCCTTTGCAGGTCATTTCGTGAGAAACTACGATAGACTTAACCGTGTTCTCCGAATCCCTTAGTCTGCATAATCGCCATGAGTGGCGTCAATGATGGCCTCAACATCCTCTACGTCGGCATGGCTGCTGGGTTATATCTCCGACCAGAATATGCCATCTTTAACTCGCAAATTATGACTGGCATCATCCTCTTTGGAATTATCACGGTACTTAAATTTATCTATCGTCTGGGTCTTTATCCGGAATACTTCACACCGTTAAAACATATCCATTCACCACCGGTAAGCCATATATCTTCAAGGTTGTCAATCTTGTCTAACATTATATAGAATCGAGGCTGGCTGAAAGGAAACTCGGACTCCTGGTTCCTTGAAGCCCCCTTTACGCAGTTGGGAGAGTGGGTCAGTACTATGCCTAATGAAGATATCATTCGGTACTATATGGTCGGCAACCTTGAGAGGCTTATTTTGACAAGCCCGAAGTCATTGGGTGAACTCCTCGTCACCAAGGTATATGATTTTGAAAAGCCAGAAATGATCCGAGAGAGCTTGCGACGTATTACCGGTGATGGTATTCTACTTGCCGAGGGTGATGAGCACAAGGTATCCATCAAAGTTATCCCAAATAATACCTGTGATTGACAAGATGAACTACAGAAACAACGAAAGAATCTCATGCCAGCATTTGCATACCGACACGTCAAGAATTTATACCCAGTCTTCTGGGCTAAGAGTATTGAAATGGTGAAAACGATTGAACAAGAGCTGGAGAACAGAAACTCCAGCGGCGACAACACAATCCAGGTTAGCAACTGGGCTAGCCGAGCAACACTCGATATAATCGGGGTAGCAGGCATGGATCACGACTTCGACTCTCTCCATGACCCGGACAACACCCTCAACAAATCCTACAGAGCTATCATGCGCTCCCCACCTCTCTGGTTAAAGCTGGTCTTTGTAGTGAGCTTGATCGTCGGGTACCCAAGTTGGTCCCGAAAATTCCCCTCGAAATGGAATAAGGAGATTGAAGAAAACGGCGAAGTCATCCGCAACGTCGCCCGGCAAATGATTCGCGAGAAGAAAGCCAAAATGGAAGACCCCAAAGCCGAAACCGGCGTGGACATCGTCTCCGTCGCTCTGAGTAGTGGAACCTTTGATGAAGAGAATCTCGTCGACCAATGTATGACTTTCCTCGGTGCAGGCCACGAAACAACCGCCACGGCTCTCCAATGGGCTGTCTACGCCCTCTGCAAAAACCCAGATGTCCAAACCCGCCTCCGTGACGAAGTCCGCGCCAACCTCCCATCACTGAATGACGAAACACCCATTACAGCATCTGAAATTGACAACCTCCCTTACCTAAACGCCGTCTGCAACGAAGTCCTCCGGTTTCATCCCTCTGTCCCGGCAACAATCCGCACTGCAGTCCGTGACACCAGCCTTGCAGGCAAGCATATTCCCAAGGGAACACTATTTATCATCTCCCCACAGATCCTGAACCGGATGGAAGAATTCTGGGGACCGGACGCCGACAAATTCAACCCGGACCGATTTATGGGTCCCGGAAAGGCGAATACGGGTGGTGCGGTTAGTAACTATGCTTTCTTGACTTTCTTGCATGGCCCCCGCAGTTGTATTGGGCAGGGCTTTGCGAAGGCTGAGCTGGCTTGTTTGATTGCTGCTACTGTTGGCCGTTTCCAGATGGAGTTGAAGTATCCTGATGCTAAGTTGGAGGTCAGGGAGGGGGCAACAGTTTCGCCGAAGGATGGGGTTCTTGCTAAGTTTACGTTGTTGGAGGGGTGGTAGATGGGTTCTGGAATATCTGTGTTATTTTAGTTGGGCTTCTTCGGGTTTCTTGGTATATATTGCATTTGTTTTTTTTTTTCGCGATTTTTGCTTGTTATCCTCTCACTTGAGAACTGCAAACTCTCTATGTACATGATACTAACGAATCGCTTCTCTCTGGTCCTATCTTTGTATGGAAGCTGGCTAGGACATATAAATTGGTACTGCGCGAGTATCGGCGTGTCTTTTAGGATATCTGAGATGAAACGACCCATCACCTAGTAGAAGTAGGGACTACATACCACAGCAAGTTTCATTATCTTACAGTCTTCGTACCTGCAACAACCAAATGTTCGACGCATTTATCAAATCACCATTTTAGAAACAGCGAGGGTTAACCGTGGCCCAACGCTTCATTTTTCTGTCGACAGGAGCCGTGTAAATACAAACAAGCAGCTTCCTCTGCCGTAGAAATACTCCCATTCCAGCATCAAAAATAGTATATCCGCGGAAAAGATCGCATACACCAGGAAAGCAACAACCGGGGACAAAAGTCCTTCCATCCCTCCTCCTACATATGGTCTAGATGATTAGCCCGAGGCACTCGAAAAGGGGCAAAAAAGAGGTGAAAAAGAGAGGCCAAAGTAGGGCGAAAACAATATATGAAACGCTATACTCACTTATGCAATAGTTAGAGGACCCCAGAAACCCACATCAGGGATCTTTCTAGGATTTTCAGGAACAGAACCACTTTTGATTGCTATTGTTATTTCTGTTACGACCGCAATAGTGGCAGCACACTGACTATAACATAGGACGGCTGGCTAATAGCAAGACATTCCATTTGGTCGACATAAAACAATAACCTTTCCCTACGCACATGAAGGTACCGACAGCTTTGACCTCTTGGCTCTCTCATCCTCCATTCAGCTACTTCACTTGATCTTTCAAAACACCAAATGCCCAAGGGCCATCATCAAAGATTGTGGACCGACGGACATCCCTCGCTGTCATTGTCGCGGTATAGGGATTAGCGCGATGCATCGATTGGCTATAACCATTAGCAATGGATCAATGGACGCACTCTCGAGACTTGCCGATTATCCCACCAGACCATATCCCCACCATAAAGCCACTCCATGCTGAAGACATACTGCCCCAGTTAGCCCTCGAACTTGGCAAAACAGGGCTTATTTAAACTCACTTTCGATTGTGTACAGTGGTCAATCAACTCCCAAATTAGCCGCTGGCTCTCTTCAATGTCTTTTCCGACGATTCGTCTGGCATGCGCGGCTAGATACAATGTTTTTCGACCGTCTGGTGCTGTTTGCACGAGACGATGGTAGGCCGGTGGCTTCGCTGCCAGTTCGTGAGGTAGAGGGTTTCCAAACACAGCAGGTGACGCGAGCTTTCGGGAATGCCAGAGACTGGAGTAGCTTAGCCGGGAATTTACATTCAGAGACGGTGGTCTTTCAAACAGATGACTTACTCATGTTCAATAACGAAGTTCTCAATCTCGTCTTTTTTCGTTTGTGGAAGGTCACTGTAGGCACGACGCGTATCTGCAAAATGGGTCCACGATCCGCCTTCAACAGGATTTCCATGAGAGAGCAGTATGGAATACTTGGACCGTTGTTGGTGATACGATGAGTCCTAGGTGAGTCAGTACCAATGTGTATCTTGCTCGCTGGGGACAAGTATGCCTACGGTGTGCCATAAAGCATTTCCCAGACTGTGATGGTACCTGCGACTGTCCATCTTTACCAGCGAGCCATCTAGCTCGATGCTACTCTTATCAGAACATGACATGCATTTAATATTGAGTATTCACGGAATACTTACTTGGCCACGTCGAATAGTAACGGCTCCCCCAACCGGTCATTTTCTCGTCCGTAAAAGAACGGATTGACTTCTAGCTTGTCGCCCAGCTGCTGCGAGAATAGAATATGCCGACTGTTGTCCAATCCGGTTTTGCGAAAGATCAGCACACCGTACTTATCTTGCAGCGCGATTAACTAGCATCTTGTCAGTGGTTACATTTAGCCTCGGCAATGATAACCTACTTTCGTGACAATATTTGCTGGAACAGGGTTGCTCCAATCAACGCCGTATACTTCTGCACCAAAAGATGAATCTTCCGAGAGGAGTATTGGGTGGACGGTCAATGAGCCATCTTGGATTGTGTGCTGAACACCTGTCCTTCTCGGACAGGTGTTATCGTACACCAAAATATGCATATGAGACATTGAAGTGAGTTACATTGTATCTGACCTTGTGAGGCAATCGTGGCTTTTGATATCGCTCCTGGTCAACCCGCACAGATAAGACGGCTTGAAGCCCGCGCGGCCCGACCCCGAAGATGCCGATGCGATAGCTACAGCTACTTCCTGTATTTCTGAAACAACAATTTACTCAGCTCTTTGATCTCATATCACCAAAATGACCTCCATCCTAATAACAGCCGGACCGTACCAATTCCGCGCGACGTTCGAATCCTCAGCCCCCAAAACAGTAGCCCTCTTCCGCACTCTCCTCCCATACCGGCAGAAGCTCATTCATGTTCGCTGGAGCGGGGAGGGAATGTGGATTCCACTAGGAGAAACCGATTTTGGACTTCCCTTTGAGAATCATACGGCTCACCCTGCTGCGGGTCAGATCTTGTTGTACCCTGGTGGTATCTCCGAAACGGAGATTCTGTTCTGCTATGGAGGTGTTGCCTTTGCGAGTAAGATGGGACCACTGGCGGCGAATCATTTCTTGACTATCACCGAAGGAAATGAGAAGCTAAAGGCACTGGGTGAGTTGGTGCTTTGGCAGGGAGCCCAGGATATTTTGTTTGAGTTGGATGGTGCTGATAGGTAAGTTGGTCCTTGTGAGTGTATAGCCTACGGTCATCTCGGGATATTAATTATGTTCGAAACCCTGATTTAGGCATGGCTCTGCGAAGCTATAAGATTCCACTATCAATCATGAAAGCATCCCGTCCATATTCAAATCCGGAAAATCAAGCGATTCCCCAAAAAGATTTCCAGCCCAGTCAACACCAGAGTTATTCATTAAATCTAGTAGAGACTGAATCGCCATATCATCGATCTCTTCTTTCTCGATATCCTTCATGTTTTTCTCGGACACTAGTACCAAAGAAACTGCATAGTGAACGATGGATTGGAAGTCTTGCGCAAAATGGAATGTCGTTGCTGGACACACGCTGTCGAAAATTTCTAGTGCAAGACGAAGGAGACGAGCGAGAACTGACGAAGAAGATGAGGGGAGACGTGTAAATACATTCCCTTTCTCTCCACTGGAAATTGCGCTGCGAATTTGTAGATTTTCTGTTTTCCACGTTGTTAGTGTTCAAGGGATTCGGATTATTAGTTCCAAGTATGTTGATGAATTTTCTTACCATCAATAAGTCCTCGAATATAACAAAGAGATAGAAACGTGATAGCAAACGTATGCGAGATCCAGGTTGAGTCCACCGCATAGTATAGTCGACTGACAGATCCACGATCTGCATGGTATGCCCCGTCGGGAAAACTAGACGGGTTCTTCGAATCCAGCGAGAAGACAACATCTGCCTTGTAGCTCGATTGTGAAAATATAATCTGCGCTGCAGCGGTCAAGCTAACTGGCAGCGCTTGTCGAAGATGTGGTTGAATTGAATCTGTCAGCGGTCGGTGTACACGTGGAGATGAAAGTATTGGTGCGAGAGATGCACAGTTTAGTGAAAGTCGATACCACTAGATCGCTTGTTAGAATAGGCTCATCACGTGTACATGTAGATAGGTAAGTACATACCCTCGCCGAGGTGAATGGCAAATGGTTATAGTGGGAATCCGTTTTCTCTGGAAGGTGTTAATAACAGCCATTACAGGTCTTCTGATAAACGCACTTAAACGGGCAAACCAAGATCTACAAAAACGTCAGTAAGTAGTGAAAGATAAAGCTTCCAACTGAATTCACATACTTCTGCCAATCATCCAAATCAATATTCAACCTTTCCAAGCAACTCGGTTGCAATTGACGGCCAGATATATCCCCACAACTAGACATAGCAAAGTGAACAATTCCGACAAGCTCTACAAGTCCCCTCACTCGAAGATCAGCAGGGGACTGCATCAAGTCGCTTGAGACAAAATTCCGCGCTACTTGGACCGACGGAGCAGGATCAATCGATACAGGTAGACCGGATGTTAGCATGAGATTAAAGTTGCATGTGAGCAAGTTGTACCACACTCGTAGCCTGTTAGCATCCTCTGCGGATGGACGTTTGTTGGGGTCCTTGAAAAGTGATGTGGCTGATTGCTCGAGACCCAGAAGGACAGAATATCGTTCTGCTAACCCTAGGATAGCCCAGGCGCTGATTTCGTTGTATCGACTTTTGGCTTTACGTGTGTCGTGGGTACTGTGACGGTCGGAATTTTCATCTTCTTCATCTTCTCTGCTGCAGGGCATCCACTGGGCATACAGAAGAAGTACACAAATGGAGTCTAGTGTAACATCTGCTGGAGTGGGACGGAGTAGGAGCCTGGAAACCGCTTTGTCAAGTAATTTTGTAAGGTCGTGGAATCGAGGGTGACCACCAATAGAATTGTCACTGTTTATGAGTATTAGCTAGGCTTCTGGGTCTAGTCAGTCTGGTTATATACCTTTGATCACCTGTATCCCAGAACCGAGTACCAACTGAACATATTGCTAGGATAAGTGTTGGGCTTCTTTCAAGATATTCCTGCCATGAATAACGTATGGTTTCATCTAGTACTGGCGCTGAGACATGGCAATGTTGGAAGAATCTGGCGCATATCAGTAGGTGATGCTTTTCCCGAACGGAATGGTGAAATACATTTCAATTGCTCGCTGGACATCCTCGACTGAGAGAAGCCCCTGGTGTATAGGATTGTATATGCTCTTGTATTTCAGTGCTCTTGAAGTTGAATCATGGACTTGTTCTTCCGCAAGGACTCTTAACGATCGGAGTGTTGCAATAGGAGGACCCAAATGAATCCCGTCGATGCTTGACTCGGGAGAATGATATATGTCGCTTTGACTTGGTGAGAAACCTTGCTGACGCTCAGATTGCACATATCTGGGCGGTTCCTTTCTGTTTACGTCCAATTGACGCTTTTGACTTTCGAGCTCAAAAATTCGTGTTTCATGTTGGTTGAGTCTGCTTTTGGTTTTAGAGTTTGCTCTCCAACTGAGTGGTAGCTTTCAGTCTCACCTGTTTTGCAGTTCAATTACGAGTTGTACTAGACTTGATGGACTTTGAGTCACGTCCAATGTTGGAGCTCTATCTGTTTCAAATGAACAAGTGATACTTAGCCTTTGACATCGCTTGCATGGTAATTGCAGATTGGCTTCTTCGGATGATGGCAAGCACCGCTGTTTTCGCGCGCGACACTAATCCGGGCGTGTTAAATATCGTCTTTCTATATCGAATTTGTAGCACTCACTTGTAGACAAGCTCGAGCAATCCGACGGGCTTTAGCGGGACGCTCATCATCTGTACTAGGATTGTCTTGCCAGTTGGTGTTAAAGGACATCGTGATGTTATTCTATCGGAATTAAGACAAAGACACGTTATGAAGAGGCGGATCAAAGAAAAGGGCCAATCTGGGAATGTTGGTTACTCTGATAACATCTCGGACGCTGATTTGTTGTCGATACCCCTGTTCGTGTTGAGTGGATCCTTCGAAAGTGTCGAACCTTGTACCTCCGTGTATAAGTTACATGTATTTAATTCAAAGTGGCAGCATGTCGTGAACCTACCCTAATAAAATGAAATTTAGGCTTAAACTAATGATGAATCCCGTATTCGTGCGAAATATGCCAGTTCAGAGTCTATCGTTGCCTTGTTGCCTTGAAAAGTGCTAAGTTAATTATCAGGTCTTACATTTAGACGCCATTCAAGTAGTACATTTTACTACTTGATTTAAATGTTATTTATGTGTTATACAGTTCGTTAGTCCTTTCTCTAAATACTTCTCAAGTTTTATATATTTGAGTAATCTAAATTTACCGTCCTTATTTGGGGACAGCTGATTGAGGCACTACCACCTATGATTTAGGGTCCTCACCCGTAAGTTTAGGTCCTAATCATTTAGCCATTATACAGACTAGTTAAAAGGATACAGCAGGAGATCATAAATGTGTATACAGTTACACCGATGAAGTACTGGACAATATGTACACGAAAGCCTTGAAGCGACTGTAGCGTTTCATGGATTGTTTTCGGCTCTGCTTTGCCCATTTTCTAATGACTCGGGGTTGTAGTTATTTAGGAATTGTCCTTTAATCATGTAGATGATATAGATTATATAAAAATAGGGGTGGCAAAGGACGTATAGCCTATGGCTGTAGCTGTATATGCACTAAGGAAATCTGAGAGTTGACCGTGATGAGGAAAAACGATAAGCTGTTGTTCACTCGAAGCTTCGTTACGAGTCGACTCTTCCATATGAGGCTACTTCTCGCAGCAGATTCTATAGTACCAGCCAAATTTATTCATAGAGCCAACTGGCTACACGGCGAGGATCGCGATCATCTCTGGGGGATATCGGCCCTAATTTGCTAGGGCCACGCTTGACATACTCTCCGTCTCGCACCTTTCCGGTTATCTTGCCATTTGCCCACATAACCTTACCACGAAGGATTGTGTATCGAGGCCAGTTCGTAAACCTCATTCCTTCATACGGAGTGTCTTCAAAGATACAAAATTAGCTTCGCCGTGCTTGAAAAGTACACCGTGGATCGCGATACTTACAATCGACATTGTGATGTAACATAGAATTAGTGAGGTTGAATGGTGAAAATGACTTCTCTGGGTGCCACTAGAATTGTGAAATGTCAATATCTATACGGGGAAGCGGCCTCAAGGTAAGGCTCATGTCTTACTATCACGAAATCGGCATCTGATCCGGGCATCAATGCCCCCTTCTTAGGATATAGGCCATACTGTAGGTATGTTAGCATTAATTTAAAGACGCAGAGAGCCTTAGAAGGACCAGGCATATGGTTACCAATTTGGCTGGATTTGTCGATGTCAACTCGACAAATTTCTGCGGCGTAATGCGACCGCTGGCCAATGCCCCTGTATAGAGCAACGACAGTCTTGTTTCCACGCCCGGGATCCCATTGGGGATAAAGCGGAATGCTCCTCCTTTCCGCTTTAATAAATCTTGTAGCTCTTCGCCATTACATGATTTCTCTCCCTCCATACTTGCTTCGTGCTCTAACACTCCAGATGGTTTGCCATGAGGATGGTCGTAGCGGAAAGGGCAATGATCAGATGAGTAAATCGTGAATGTCCCGTTTGAAAGACCGCTTTTACCAGTCAGCCAAAGGTATGTGGTATTCAATGCAGTCAATCTTACACAAAGAGTTCTTCATGATCAGCGATGGTGGGAGGTGGAGGTGGCGAGCAGATCATCTTGCTGTTTTCGAAACAGGTTGGCGAATGGAACCTTTTCTATGAGAGAGCTAAGCAATTGTCTTTTTGGTTTAGTTTGAGCCAACTTACCAAATCATCCCAGGTGAGATGGAAGTATTGAGGACATGTTTCTGCATAGACCGGCAGTCCCATTGTCTGAGCGCGGCGAACATTGGCGGCACCAAGCTAACTAATTTAGTAGGACATTTTCTCTAACGAGGGACGTACGTACCACTGAACCGACATGAACAAACAAGATTGGGTTCTGGATAAGCTGTGCCAAGGCAATTGCTCTATTGGTGGCTTCTCCCTCAACAAGAGGAGGGCGCGACAAGGCGTGATAGAAAGGAGCTGTTACAGGTCAGCAAGTGAAAAAAAATTGCAGTCCAAAAGAACTTACCAACCATCCCCTTACTCTCCAGTTTCTCTGTATCCAAGTCAGCTGTGTCATACATCCCCCAGCATTGAATATACCTGTTAACCATTCTATCATATCCCCATTCTCCGCATGGATCATCTAATACAAGATTAGCCGCCATCCAGAATATATACATCACTGCAACAGATAGCACTCACTGTGGTGATAGAGTTCTTCCTCGCCGCAAACATAACATCCAACATTTGCGAGTCAGTCAAACGCTGGGTCGCATACGTTAAGAACAACTTGCAGCTACTGATTCCCCAGTCTTTGATCAAAACTGGTAGCTCATTCTGAAGAATATCCGCATCATTGCGAACAATAATGATGTGAAATCCGTAGTCCACATAACTCCCAGTCTCTTCGGCACGTGCATTATACCTTTCAGCCACTTTCAAGAGACTCCGGTCTTCTTCCTCTCTGGTTTGAGTGGCAAAGGTGATAATCGTAGTGGTTCCACCGGCAACAGCGCTTCTTGATCCGGTCTCAAAGTTATCAGAGCATTCGCCGCCGAGACCGTGTGGTCCTGCAAGAATTAGATGCAATCCTCTTTTTTAAAAAAGATGATTGAATTACCGGTTTTGAGATCTTGACACAAATGGACGTGTGCATCGACACCACCAGGCATTACATATGCACCTCTGGATTCGATATGTCAGCGGTGTATTTGCTCCTTCGGATTCTCATAACACGAACTCAGCATCTATAATCTCAGCCCCTACCAACTCATCCTCCGTGAATGTATTTGCAAGAGATTGAATCTTGCCATCTTTGACTCCGATACAACATTCGCTTTATCTCGTTAGCGATTGTACAATTTGTCTATGGAAACGTCAGAGGCCCGTTACCTGATGTCGCTGGCAGTCACAATTGTGCCATTGATCACAACTAAATCAAACTTAGGCGCCATGTTTCCAAATTTCTGGTCGATGCCAAATTGACAGAGTGCATCGAACCGGGGTAATAGGACACAACGTGCGGGACACGCGGCGCTCGAGCCGACTACCATCGGCCGGTGCGCTTATCTGTCCGATGACAAGACGCCACAGGGTTCACGTTTTCATGGGAGAACGTTATAGGGCTCTAACTTTATCGCTATCAAGCTATTGATTACGATCGGGCAATCTCGCGTTACTGGATGTCCCTTATCGCCCCACATCTGCACACCAAAGGTTCATTTACTTTACGGCTTATCATTTATGGGAGCAAATCCATACTGGAGCCGCTGGGTTAAGTTGGAGAGAGACGTGGCCGGTAAGATAAATTCAGAGAAGCACGTTGACTATCATAGTAAGTGAAAAGAAATGAGGTATTGGGTTTAATCACACATGGCTTGTCGGGATTATTGCCTAGATCCTGTCGGAAATCTTCTGCCACAGAGTCTGAGGGCTCTCCTAGACGTTCAAATGTCATTAAATGAGACACTTTACGATAGATTGATCTTACCTTTTCAGTAACCTCAATCGAAGAGCCGGTGACAAAGTCCATGTCGGCATAATCGACCATCTTAGACTTGGTCCAAAACTTGTATCCGAAGTAGAGCACGGCAAACAATGGAATGGGAAAGTAAGTCGTGACAAAAGAGGAGGCGTCAAATTTAGGAACTTCATGGGAGATCAGTAAGGCGGAAAGACGTGCTTCATGTCGTGCAAACTCACTGAAGGAACCGAACCCGCCGAAGATGATGACCATGACACAGATTGAGATTCCATCTAAAGAGTAGCGACAATTAGCATTATTCACACGAAATGACCGTCTTTAAACTTGCAGTAGGATAGATAAGGTTGAAGAGGTGCCATATATGGGAGTGTCTTCCGATCGATGCCCTGCGCCTCAAGACCTTTGTTCCAACGGATACTGGTCCACAAGATCCCTGTCCAAGAGATCATACCGCACATCGCAGTCATGTTAGCGACTAGACTGGCATTAGCTTCATTACTTGGTAAAAGTTCATCGAAGATATTCACTCACAATAGCCAAACACTTTGCCCGCCTCTCCATGAGCGGCGGCCATGAACGACAGGAAAGAGAAAGCCCCACAGAATAGGAAGCAAACCCAAGGGAAGCCGTCCTTTCGGGTCTTGAGAAAGATCTTGGGGGCATGTCCGCGGGCTGCCAGTCCATATAGGGTTCTTGATGAAACAAAAAGATCGGCTGTGCCGGCAGACCACGCGCTGGTGAGAAGGGCTGCATTAATAATGGAGGGAAGGACTGAGATGCCGGAGTTCTGTTATATATATCAGCGCTTTGGTCTTAGCACAGAATATCAACGGTGGCTTACTTGAATGGCAATGACAAAGGGACTCTTGGCCGCAGTAGAAGAAAGACTGAGAGAAGGATCCGATGGAGACACGAGAAGTCCAATCTGTCATTGTAAGCAGACTGTTAGTCACTATCGAGTTGTGAATACTCACCAAGAAAGCACTGCAAAGATAGACTAAATTGAGAGAAAACGAAAGTTAGTACATTGAGGTCTGAGAAGTGATCCACCCCAACTGACAGAGTACAAGCCTAATCCAAACACTCTTGATGGCTCGCGGGACGTTTCTTTGCGGCTGTAATAGGTTGTGAGGAAGGTAACTTGCAGTTAGTTTGGAAGAATCTCACGTTTGAAGTCTCGGCAGCTGCGATTGCTGTAATCTCAGATCCAATAAACGCGAAGGCAGCGTTAATCAAAACTATAAAACGATGAGCGATCCCGTATGAACAGATATTATAGACACGGTCTCACCGCTGAAGAATCCGAGGAAACGCCCTTTTGCACCGGCTTTAAATCGTGTTAGATACCAATGAACGCTGCATTATTGACTTATCGGCTTACCAATGCCATCATACTGAGTGAAACCACCAGTCTCGTCCCAATATTTGAATCCAGTTGCCTCATGGTTAGGCCCGCCACCGGCACTGATGATAACACCGGTGATAATAAGGCCAATGATTGTCACAACCTATATAAGTCAGTACCTCCGCGATTTTTAAATTCCGTGCTTCCCAGCTTACTTTGATTGAACAGAACCAGAATTCCATTTCACCAAAGACTCGTGTTCCGGCATAATTGATTGCAAACTAGATTGGTATTAGTATCATTTGTAGTCCAGTTATCTGCACACATCCATACCACAACTATAAGCATCAATCCAACCCACATGGCATTATTGCAAATTCCAGTTGAGCACGTGGAATCTGCCTGTCCTGCAGGGGTCCAAAAGGTAACCAGAACAGCCGCTGCGGAGATTTCGGCCGGTAAGACAACTACAGAGATTAGATGTGCCCAGTTTTCGCGGAATGAGTGAGAATAGTCGCACCAATATAACTAAAATATTTGTAAGCCCGGTTTGTCGTAAAGCAGAATGAAATCTGACTTACTTATACCAGAACAGAATACCCATAGCGAAACCAAGCTCCGGTGAGTTGAACCGGCCAGCTAAAGCAAATTGACCTCCAGGAATAGGAAATTGCGACACCATTTCACCGAGAGCAACCTGCACACAGTCATTAGTCCTTGCTAAGAAGATATAACTAGTTGGAGTTTGCCTTACCATTACCGAGTATAGCAACGAAGCCATAATACAGTATCCAATAAGAAGACCAGCCGGACCGCCATTCTTCAGATCGCTCGCTGTGCCTAGGAAGAGGCCAGTGCCCTGATAATTGATCAGCAAGAAAAGTGAAGTCAGAGTAGGATGACTGACGATAACACCTCCGATGGCAATCATTTGCCTAGTCAAATCTTGAGTCACCGTGCAGTAAATCTCGAGTGTGCTGTCACTTACAGGTGCCGGGGCTAGTTAATTGTTAGGAAAGATCAATAGGCATTGAAAGACTGTATCTCGGCGTACCTTAAGCTGTCGTTGGAGGCCATGGTTGCTGCCTGTGTCTTGGACAATTGCCAAGCCAACGGGGATCTCATTGGCATCATAGGCCAGCTCTTTCGTCTTCTGTAACGTGAATCAATACCGAATCATCCATGCACCTTACTGTCCAGGAACATATCTCTTACCTCTTCCTGCATAGTAATAGCGTATCTGTTTGTCGAGAAATTAATCTTGGTTTCTCCTCAGGAAGGGGACAAATCATCATATTTAATTCCAAGGTTATCACTGCGTCCATCAAAAACGCCCCAGAAAGCCTAAAACAGCTTATTATCTCTGTGATAAGACTTGCCTTATAACGAGGGTTGATAACAATGCGGGTCGAGCGGAGACTTCCCGCGTCTTGTCTTATCGGCCGGCTGGATACCGATGCTCCCGACACTCGCGCCCCTCATAGGTACGAAAGGGTCGTTATAGAAACATTTAACCAGGAATCTAACAAACTAGCAATCTCACCTCTGACTTGGCGACGTCCATTTGACTCTTTGTGGTGTTCTTGCAATGGCAACATATACGACACGGCCACTCCAGCCCGGGGTATACGTGCCGCTACCAACGTTCTTTGATGAGAACCAAGAAATCGACTATGACAGTTACGGGAAACATCTGCTAGGTAGGATACCGCTCATAGTTGGAACTCTATAAGGTACATGAGCTTATCTCACATCTACCACAGCTATGGCCACCCGTGGCATGAGTATGTTGATTGAACACAAGTTATGAAACCATGCACTAATGGCTCAACTCATCCAGTACCAGTATGTGCTGGATCATTAGGAGAAGCTGTTCACTTAGTAAGTTCTGCTCCGTTTCTCATATTCTTAGATTATTGTACTAAATCTTCTTAGGATTTCGACGAGCGTGTATCCCTGATCCGCTTCATCAGGGCGCATTTGGATGCGGCAGGGCTGCAATCTACACCGATAGTCGCCGGCGTAGGAGGGCTCAATACGAGGGAAACTATTAGCCTATCCAAAGCTGCAGCGGATGCCGGAGCGTAAGTCAACAGTGAATCCGGGAGGCTGGTTAGATTTAATCTAACAATAGCAGAGATGCGGGGATGGTGATTCTACCTGCTTATTACGCTGCAAGTTTGAACACCGACATGGAGCAAGTCATTCAGTATTACGTTGATATTTGTGAAGCATCACCAGTATGGGTTATCCAAGATACTCCATTTGTGTCATTCCTAATGAAATGATAGATCCCACTGTTACTATACAACTTCCCCTCGAACGCCGGCGGTCAAGATATGTCATCAGAAGTCATCAGTGCAATTATGAAGAAAACAGCTAGTTTGTGTGGAGTGAAGTTGACGTGAGTTCTCAAAAATCTTTTCGCTGTTAGAACAGCAACGCTGATAAAAGCAGATGTGGTGGAAGCATGGGAAAGCTCATCCAGCTAGACGCTCTGATCTCGGAAGATCCCACAATAAATACGACCCGGAAATTCCCATTCTTGTTGCTTGACGGCCTTATTGCGGATCTCACGCCTTGGGTGAAATGTGGTGGCCATGGCACTGTTAGCGGTATCCCTAACTTTGTGCCAGTGGCTTCTATGAGACTCTGGTATCTTCTGAATTTGCCGATGGCAACAGATACTGACCGCAAGGAAGCAAAAAGAATCCAAGGGGTTCTTGCTCGGGCTGATGCTGCTGCGGTTCCAGGTGGTATTCGGGCAATGAGTGAGTATATTCTTGAAGGGTTTTGGTGGACGCTGAGCTGATCATTCGTAGAGTATGCGTTGAACAAGTTGCATGGGTATGGAATTGCTCCGCGAAAGCCATTGCTGCCGCTGAAGGAAGGCGAAGGAGAAGTTTTTATGGATGCTTTAGATGAGGCAATCCGACTTGAGTGTCAATTAACAGAGATAGATTCAACTCCATAGGCATTCTCACCAGAGGCGTGCACGAAAATATGTCCCAAGTTGAAGCGCCCCGAGATATCTATAAAGATTTACAAGTTTTACAGGCGAAGTAGGATTTTACTTCCCGCTAACCGTAGACTTGCGGCATTTTCAGGGCTTTGACCGCAACTTGAAGCACAAAATCATTCAATCACACGTTTTGAATGAATCTGTTTGGCCAGCGTAACCAATTTTCCCACTCAGGCCCTAAATACTCATTGATAGAAGATATAATATAAAGGCCGCTGTCTCCAAAGGTCCACATTTCACGGTGCATGTGTAGAAGAGCTCCAAAGTGGGAGAGGATGGCAAGCGCTTCTGATCGACGTTCCGAGAGCAGATCTATGTACTCTGGAGGGATGATGACCGGCCAAAAGATAACTGGGCCAATTTTGGAAACATTCGATAAAGGGGCGCGACTTCCATTATAGGCTTTTTGTAGATCTTGAATCGTCTGTTCGTATGCGGTACCGATCGCTGGATCACACGACATGGCATCCACCAGAGAGAGCAGCTCGAAACATTCATTCCCGGGGATACCCTCGTCTAGTGTCTTGCATTCACTTTCAAGGAAAGATTTCAGCGGTGACTGCAAAAGCATATGCCAGGACTGATTGGTAACTGCCCGAACCCCACGATGCATTCTCAATGATTGTATAAAATCGTCGAGAAAAGCTTCAAAAACATGCGGGCGAAACAAAAGCTTGTCGGAGAGGACGTGCATCGCCAGACATGAAGAAAAGAGTAACGTTGGAACGCAATTGCCGGGAGACAGGTCTGGTTTGGTGGCATTGAATTCGGAAAGAGCATGTGTTTGCAGCTGGGTCGCATGATAGTGGTAGAACTCCTGCCTATCCGGGCGAATGATACTTAAATGGAATGCAGCAAATGCGAGAACTTGATTCATAAGAAATGGCGCAGTCAATATGTATTTAGTCATGTCGATAGCAGAGTCCTCAAAAGAGAACTTGTCGAAACCCAAAAATTTCAAGATGTCGGTAATAAAGTGATTGAATAATTCTAGATGCAGCTTATTCACCGGGGGACTGTCGTCTGCCCTAGCGGCATCAGCGCAACTAGAAGAATTCGCCGACGATTCGTCATATTTTCTGGTAATGACCTTTGGCTTGGATTTGGGGGTCTGTATTAAAGGAATCGCCTTCGACACGAGGTCTTCATATGAGCAATGACGCTTTGAAACATTGCAGTTGACACATTTTGGGCGAGACTCATCACACTTGTGAGGTTAGCTACGAACGGTTTGTCCAAAATCTAGTACGTTATGATATGAAAATACCTTGATGTGGCGACGCTTGCACTCGATACATCCCTGCCTTGATTTCTTGTGCGCTTTTCTTGCATGTATCATACTTTTGTCTTTGGTGCCTAGACACAACTTGAAAAAGGCTTGTCTTTTGGAGCTTTGAACCAGAGAAATGCTGAACGCGAATAGAGTGCCAGCTTGAAGTATGACCGAGTGATGCACCCTTGAAGGGGTTTGCGGTTTGGGTAAGGCGCCAAAATCTCCGTTTGCCTATGAGAGCCTCAAGAAAGAATAAATTCTCTTTGAAATATTGATGCCCGTGACGGTGAAAATGCTGACTCAGCCCCCTGTCCATTCACCTGTGGACCACCCGACCTGGGCATCCACCTGCATCCATCCCGTGTGAGGCTATACGCCGATTGTGACATTTACATTATCGGTCTTTCCTCTGTACTAACCAATCGAAACTTGGAAATTCAGGTGAAGAGCCTCGATACTTGTCTAAAGAGGAGGGAAAAACCAATCATGTATTAACATCTGCAGCTGATCATAGGTACATCCAACTCTATCTGCTAACGCTTTGTCCAGCTACAGATCACTCCTCTTAAGTGCTGATAATTGATGTCCCGTTGGCGAACTAACATCTTAATCACACAGCTTGTAGGTCAACATAATCATCGACGACAGGACCCTTGCCCACAAGGATTTTTCCCGGATGTGAAAAGTGGAAGATCGCCTGCACAAAAAACATTGGAATCGCATCGAAAATAAACATGAAATATTCATGCGAGTATATATATCCATCGGTACCCCCGACATATTCGACGATTCGGAAAACACATCTCCCGATGACCAGTGCGGAGACAAGGAATAAGATATGGAGAAGGCGACGCCATGGCCCACCGATCATATTCAGACCAGCCTTGCGCAACCGAATCTGGAATGCAACAGAAACGTAAAGGAAGAATCCGAAGAAGAGCAATTGAACAACAAGTCCTACAACAAGGATCTTTTGCCCTATGCTGCGCATACTATCGATAGACTGCATGCCGCCACCAGCCAGCTGCAGGAGGAAGGCTGTAGTGTCGCCCGATACAAAGATTTTGGTTACTTTCTCGGGTGCCACGATAGATAAGTGAGGTTTGCCGACAAACGTAACAATTCGACCGTAAGTCATGTAGATTGTTGCAGCGTATAGCGATGGCGGGAGAATGATGAACATCGACTGGCATATATATGATACAAGACTATCGGGGTTTCGCGCCGATATCAAGCGGAAGACGTATCCTAGCGTCATCACTAGAGTGATATACTGGTTAGGCTCCTGATGTCCGATTCAGAGTTGTGCGAGTTGAGTACTCACTGAAGGCACCGATGAGAAAAGCAGAAAAGTACCACGTTTTTGTCTTCATCATTTGCCAAAGGTGAAAAAATGCACTTGTTCCGAACAAAAGCATTACAATAGTGGCCCCTGCCTTGGAAGGAACATAAGGATAATAGCCTCGAGACCCCATGACGCTGAAGTATGTTCACCGAGATGCCAAAATTTGTGCAGTATCGAGCTGGGAATCCCTTGAAGCAAAAGAAACCCAAAAAATTGAACGTAAAATATAAGAAAACTGAAACAAAAGAGTGCAGTCGACGATGCGAAACTTGGGCGTAAGGTGCAACGAGAGAATTGTAGACAGTTAGGTTGAGAGTCGAAAGTGAGAGATTTACAGATGAGGTATCCGTATTTGTAGCTTTGCATATGTCTGCCATGTCTGCCTACGCATAGCCAAGAATACAGCTCAGCGGGAAACTTGTGGAGTGGAGACAAGATCCACGCGCTGGGAAGACTCACTGCTAAACAGGCTAAGAGGATCAGGGGTTGTGATGGATCCGCTGCAATATGGTTTCTTCAATATCCCGTTCGCGTCCTAGTAATGTTGCTAATTTTATCTCAAAAGGGCTCTGAGACTACAGATATGTGGAGCCGGAAGGCTTCAGATCCCGAGAGTAACAAACCCCAAGAACAACCATCCTGATGATGATGAATATGGGTACAGTATCAAAGACATATAATTTCCATTCATCGCTCAACCGATATCCTTCATTGCCCATAGCGTATTCCACAATCCGGAAGATAGATCGTATGGGGATAAGCGCGCTGATACCGTGGAGGCTTTGAAGTAGCTGCTTCCAAGGGACAGAGATGTCAAAGACCCTCTAGTCGGCTTGCAACGCATCCTTGTCGGGACAACATATGCAGTGATAACAAATAAGCAATACCATCGTTTTTGATCCACCTACTTGAACCACAAATGTGACGATATCACTTAGGACGAATGCTCGTCACCCAATTCAAGGGAAGGACTGAGTTTTTCCTGCGTGGATGGGGATGAAATATTCGAGCAAGGACCATATAGACCGATGCAGCAAAGAGAGCTGGACCAGGAAGGATGAAGCTGCCTGGATACAATGAGGCATCAACTTGCCTGTATTATTGTGTACGATTCTGGTTGCATAGCCAATTGTTTCAACTATAGTGCCACATACCAGAGAGGAAATGGCAATTGGTAGTTTGAATCGTACTCTCTTTCGAATCACTGCCGCAACCATGGAGGGAACATACGTATTGCTAGACGTAGTAACCGCTTTTCGAAGGCTCCGATTTTGCTATTATCCAATTTTTTTTTTTTTTTTTTTTTTGGAATTTGAGGATTATTTGATCGGTGGACACTGCAATGAACGCTCTATCTCGACACCACAGAATAATTTGTACCCAGTTCTTGAGGAGAAAATTCAGTAAGATAATTCAGCAGTTCATCCGGAGGGCAACCGTATAATTTAACTCCCGGGGCCAATCGCGTTCATGGCAGTACGCGTACTCTTGAAGGCGTGGCTCTGGCCCCACTGAGCCTCCACGGTAAAAGGGATTTTGAAGGACAGTGCATACGCGGAACCTGTCCCTGCTTATTTGTCAATGGATATCATTATACCCACCCGGCAAGTGGGTCGTCAACTCCTTATAAAAGTGCTAGAAGTCGTGTCATGAGATTTCGATCATTAGTAGAGGTCGAATAATCTATTTAAAGAAGAGAAAGAGAGAACGCCAAAGGAAAGGTGTAGGTCTACATAACTTAATCTACGATACTAAGAAATAGCGCTGCCCCACATGACGTCCTATCGGTTCTCCTTATGGTAAAGAAAAAGACATGTAAGAAAAGATCTGTGCAGCCCTTTGTTACAGTAAGTGAACAATAAACAATACATATTTGAGCAATATTTGAATATTTCTAGGCTTTATTGGACGACAATCACTAGCAACAGCAGCATTCACATCATTGAAAGCATTCAAAGCGGGCAAGACCACAACATCTAGAACTGCCAGTTTTCGATCACTTAGGGCTGGTACGAGACTCACACCCCGCAGCAAATGTCTGCCTCCTTCTCCGCGGAGTTTCATATCCATTGTTTCAGAGTGTGCCTATATTTATCAGCACGTCGCTCATTCCTCATAGGTGACAAGTGGAAATGATTAGATTTCACCGTTCTCACAGGCTGAGTCGACAACACTAGCGTAGCACTCATCATTTCCGAATGTGATGACTGTTGCATTTTCATGGTCTTAGTCTCCCATGCATTTTCCTAGAGGCGATGCGACCTAGTGGTTTTCAACCATTCAAACATTTTGATCAAAGTTGCGGAAGACCAAATGATAGGATAGGATGCAGGCTGAAAAAAGGACGATGTTCAGCTGAAGGACTGCAAATGATTAATTTAAGTGAATTTGTCGACCCGCATTATTGTATTCGTATACTTGCCTTCGAACTGGTCAGAGTGGAATAGGTAAATATCCAATACATGTACTGTGGATCCATAGGTCGTATTCAGCCTTGTGAATCTGAGGTGTAAATGGCAGAATTCTCATGCTAGAAAACTGAAAATCATTTTAAAGATCACCGTGCGTTGGTAATTTTATTTTCCCGATAACATGGGCAATGGAAGTGGATTAAAATCTCTTATCTTTTGTTGGTGTTTTGCCTTGTTGAAGTTAACTAGCGCAATCCAAGTGGCCAATTGTGATGACTGTTATACGCGTATTCAAGTAAAAATGGGTTTTCAGATAGAGTTATTCTGTGGGTCCTGCATACACGGGACTGTGACCTGTTGGTTCATTCCGATGGGCAAGATGATGCGCCACTCTCCGGGTCAACATCAAAGATCTGACCAGTTGATTGGCATCATAATCAGGCTCTGCATCCGCAAATTGTTCCGAAGTCCCGTGCGAAAATTTATCTTACGTGCTGTGGTTCTCATCTTATGGACCGGGCACATCGCCGGACAAGGAAATTGCCACACTAGGAGTAAACTTGTCCAGCCGAGCAACCACTAGCGTCTTTAATTTTCCAAGCTGTAAAATTGGAAGCTCTTTAGTCCCTGAAATTGGACTAACGAGTTTGCCCCATACTTGATGTTTCTGGTGGGCGGTGGGCCGAATTACACCTGACTGGGTCTGGACACTCGGGACTAGCGTTTGGTAGGGTCTCGGACAGTCAAAAGTTCAACTCAGTTCGCCCCGACTGTGCTCAAATCAATTATAATAATTCTTCTAGTCCTTGGCCACCTCCAAATCAAAGGTTAGCAACCTCGAAACTTGCGTTTCGTTTTCACACAGAATCTTCACATTTGACAGTGGCGCTTTCTGTCCCTAAGTTCTCATGGAAGAAGATCCACCCCCAAGGTACTCCATACTGGAGGCCGCTGAGTGGCCCCAAGATGGTGAGCCTCAAGATGCAGCAAAGTTGAACGGTACCGCCAAAGAAAATTATTCTCAGCACCTGATAAAATGTTAACTTCTTGTAGACGATGGTCGCGTCGAGGTCGACCTTGACTCCAAGCTCGGCAGAACTCTCACAAAGCTGATTCCGGTCCCGTATGAGGAGAAGCAAGTGCCATTGACCCCAAATGATACTGTCTGTGATGTTCAATTGAATATTGTCATTCAAGTCGTCGGCAGTCGGGGCGATGTACAGCCCTTTATTGCACTTGGAAATGAGCTTCAGCTCTACGGCCATCGTGTAAGATTGGCAACTCATGGGGTTTTCGAGTCATTTGTGCTTGAATCAGGCTTAGACTACTATCCGATTGGCGGTGACCCCTCAGAGCTTATGGCCTATATGGTCAAAAATCCAGGTTTGATACCGCAAATGAAAAGTTTGCGCAGTGGAGAGATTCAACGCAAGCGGGCTATGGTGGCCGAGATGCTAAAAGGCTGTTGGGACTCGTGCATCAATGATGACCCAATCAGCAAAGCACCTTTCGTGGCCGATGCTATAATAGCCAACCCTCCCAGCTTTGCCCATATTCACTGTGCGCAAGCCCTGTCTATCCCCTTACACCTTGTGTTCACTATGCCGTGGAGCAGTACAAGAGCCTTCCCGCATCCGTTGGCTAATCTCAAATACACAACTACCGAGCAAAATATGGCGAATTATCTTTCCTATGGTATAGTTGAATGGATGACATGGCAAGGGTAATAATTCGTTCGATTCTAAGACATTGACCTAAAGCTCTGCTAACTTGAAATTTAGCCTTGGTGACATTATTAATAAGTGGAGGGCTTCGCTTGATTTGGAGTCCGTACCGGGAACTGGAGGGCCATGTCTAGCTGAGACTCTGAAGGTGCCTTTCACCTACTGTTGGTCTCCGAGCCTCATGCCGAAACCATCAGACTGGCCATCGAACATAGATGTCTGTGGCTTCTTCTTTCGCTCTCTTCCAGAATATACACCAGCTCCTAACCTCGATACATTTCTTCAAAATGGCAGCCCGCCGGTGTACATTGGCTTTGGCAGCATTGTGATCGACGACCCGATTTCTATGACGAATATGGTACTTCAGGCTGTTAAGTCACTCGGTGTTCGCGCAATTATATCCCGTGGTTGGAGTAAACTTGGAGAGGCTTCATCATCCGACGAACAGATTTTCTATCTTGAGGATTGCCCGCACGAATGGTTATTTCAACATGTCGCAGCTGTTGTCCACCATGGAGGCGCAGGGACCACAGCATGCGGCCTACGTTTTGGAAAAACCACGACTATCATTCCTTTTTTCGGGGAGTATGCTTTCCCTGATACTATGCTCGAGTTTTCGCCTTATACTAATTTGGATTAGTCAACTGTTCTGGGGTAACATGGTTGCGTCCTGTGGGCTTGGGCCAAGACCGATTCCATATCGATCTCTAAGCGCACACAACTTGGCAGAAGCTATTCGCTTCTGTCTTCAGCCTGAAGCGCAGTCTGCGGCTCGAGATGTCGCAAGACGAATGAGTCACGAAAATGGAGTTACCACCGCAGTTGCTTCTTTTCATCGTAATTTACCGTTGAATGACATGCGGTGCCACATTCTTCATTCAGAACCCGCCGTGTGGCGATTCAAAAAATCTTCTAAGCCCCCAATCCATTTGTCCAAAATCGCCGCGGGTGTTTTAGTCGAACATCATCGCTTAAAATTGAGTGATCTTCAACCGTGAGTATATTTATCAAACCAGCTCCCCTATGTGAATAATGTTGACTAGGAAGCAGTTACCATGCCCACCCAATTTTCATTCAGAATCGGCGATGGGATCCAGTCACAGGCACCACATCATCGCTGATCGGCACCAGCACCAACATACTGAAAGCTACGGGCGATATTGTATATCGACCATACCAGGAATTCCGTCGTGTCCCTATAAGCCAGTCAGAACTTAAGGTGGCCGAGTCATCTGGAGCTCTATCCCTCAGCAATTCTTCGACAGCCGGCACATATTCTCTAACTTCTTCCAGAGCAGAGAAGTCTTCGAAGCTGAGATCTACCGGCGTGGCAATGAAGGGCTCAGCAAAAAGCCTGGGGAAGGTAGTTGGCTTCTGGTATAAAGGCATGTTGATAGATATGCCTTTAGCCATGAGTGAGGGCCTCAGAGCAGTCCCCCGGTTATATGGCGATGAGGTTAAAGATCACGGCACTATTCAGGATTGGAAATCTGGAGCAGCCTTTGCAGGGAAGAACTTTGTTCATGGGATGGCAAACGGTTTCAGCGACATCTTCACCCAGCCCTACAAAGGCGGCCAGGAAGAGGGAGCCAAGGGTGTTATGAAGGGAATTGCAAAAGGTACCCTTGGTGTCACTACCAAAGTATCATCAGGTATGTGCATTTCACTTGCGGACTTCGTGAAGAGAAATACTAAATGACCAATCGCAGCCGCATTGGGATTGGTGGCCTATCCTGCCCATGGGATGATGAAGAGCCTGTATACCGCTACGCACTCCCAAACAAAGAAACGTATCCTTCAAGCGCGGATTCAAGAAGGAAAGTATTTGTCAGAATACTCACCAAAAGCGCGTAGCGATCGCCAGTCCATCCTTCGCAATTTTGAGGCTGCCCACCGCAAGCTTGTCTCCTCCGCCAGCTCATCATCAAGCTGATTACTTTTAGCCTTAAAATACATTCGCCTTCTTCATTTCAATATTTTTCAATGTATATCTTTAGATCGCTCTAGGAGGATTCCATATCCAACGGATTTTGTAGATAATCTGGGATCTGAACAACATGGAAAAATGGACGGGGCCGTGGTAGCCTAATGATCTACGTTGGCAACTTGGCAAATATTTGTATAGTAGGATATACTGTTCATGTAGCCGATGTATGCGGATGTGGGGCAAAAACTTCAAATGGTTGTGGGTTTTGTAAATTAATCTTATAGACGTATAGTGACGCAGCAATAGTTTTGACACCCCTTTGATTACTTAGATTCTGCCGGTTAAAAATTCGATTTTTCAACACCCCTAGACTGGTTTTCTGATAAAACACTTAACTGTTGCGGATCAGGTTGAATCTTGTCTTCTATAAAAGGCACTCACTGAAGCAAAAACGTTTAGAAAGTAAGATGATATAAACTTGCCCTTCAATTTGCGATAGGCGGTCTAGAAAACGGTCTAAAAAACGGTCTGTCCAATGGTGTCAAAACTATTGCTGCGTCACTGTATTTGGAATGTAGCCGTGAATGATTGAGCCGTTTATGATTGCCGAGCAAGCCCTGGTTCAATAGCATTACTTTGGTAACTCGGGTTCACTCCGTAGCTTGATTGCAGATGTAAAAACAGGGTTCAATAAAAACTCAATTCACTACAATAAAATGTGTCTGTTCCTACTAACATCATTCATGAATAGCTATCTGGAGCATCGTGTGCATAATATCGCAGGTAACCCAAGCTACATAGATGTATCTCAAAATGAAACGAATTCAAAGCGCATGGAAATATGTCCTTGTCAGGTTCAGTTCTGAACGGAAAGGTCGTCCTTCCGTTTTGCCTCAATGCGCACACTTCCGCGTTCCGCGTTGACCTTATCTTTTCACTCGGCATAGCAAGCCCGATTTCAAATCGTAATTCCACAGGTCGCTGCCGACACCACTCCAAACGAACAAACTCTCGCTAGGATCATACTTTCGTTTAATGGCAAGAAGTTTCTCGTAGTTCTTGCCGTAGAAATCGTCCTTCCAGGTACTACTGAACGGGTTGCCCTCGTTCATGTAGGAACCAGTATTAGGAGCCCAATTTCTCCAGACAGGCTCCTTGGCAACCTCGTACCAATCGGCGCCGGCTTTCAGGGACTCGCTTGGATCACCTGTTGCGTTTATCGATGCTCCCAATGTGAAAGTGTGAGTATATGCGGTGCGCCAAGCTGGGAGAACACTTCCACGCATATATTTAGGGACCTTAGCAGGCCCGCGGCCTCCTTGCAATCCAAACAATAACATCGTTCCAGAGTCTGGGTTCTCGGAAATCAAGGCTTGCTGGAGATATACTTTCAAATCATCTTGGGGTATGTCCGACAACTCCCGTCGGCCTAGTAGGCGACTGGTCATCAGGCTGACAGCGCCAGCAGAGTTGCTGGATAGCGGATTTGGCTTCACGAAAGACCAGTAGTTCTGAGTAGATGCCTGTTGTTGAGAAATGTTCAGGTAGCTGCCGTGGCCAATAGATGCGACCCGGGCTGCTAACTTGTCGACGATGGCATCCATGTGGCCAGTGGTCATATTGAGACCCACGAAACCAACAATTGCTGCAACACCAGGTGGTGCTTCAGTAAGGCCTAGAGCCATTGCACTTGTCTTGGTGTATGCGGTGACGTTTCCATTCAGACCACCGTCCATAAGATCCGGAATTGAAGAAACAACTTCCGAAAGAGCATTCCAAGACGCAGTTCCCCCGTTGGTTGAAGAGTTGGCGGCATAGAAAGAAAACCCACCCATGACAACATTTTCCGGTACAGGATATGTCTTCAGGACAAACTCTGTCACCACTCCGTATTGGCCACCGCCGCCTCCACGAATAGCCCAAAAGAGATCGTCATTTTGGGCACTGTTCGCAACAAGAACCCTACCATCGGTAGTAACTACCGTGACCTGGTAAACTTGGTCCGATGCAAGACCATAATGGCTCGACAAAAATCCATGGCCACCATTCTGGATCAATCCTCCGAGGCCAACTGTACCATCTTCACCACCCACGACAGTTCTGTTTTGACGATGAACTGCGGTGTAAACAGAGCCCCAGTTGTTGCCGCTACCACAAATGACAACATCATCGGTTTCATTGCGACCTGGTAATGACCAGGCACGTCGCCGTTCGATATGTTTGAAGTTGTGTGTCCAAATAGAGAGCGCGAATGCTCCAGTTGACCTAGGTAACGGAGGATCAATGACTGATGTGGAGATTAGGATCTTCAGTGATAACATACCGGCCGTTGAGATCATGTCCTGTTCCTTTCACCACAATTCGAATATTCCGTTGAGAGGCCCATTTCATTGCCTCAGAGATATGCTCCAATCTGGTTGCATTCACAATGTACCGTGGCAAGCCCCCGATACTGCAGCCTCTGCTCTTGCTCCAACCAGTTGCACCCTTTGGTATGCAAGAATTGTTTGTATAAATTGGGAAGTCGATGCTCTCGGGCCAGGCAGCATGATATGCTGAATAGGGCCATTGAGCCTGTATGTCCGTACAATTTTCAGGAGAATTGAATGGATTACCAGGATAGCAAGACGACGCAACAGGAGCAGTTTCTAGCAGAACTCCCCCGATGGAATGGTTAAGTGCAGCCCAATCGTCTGATGAAGGCCATGCTGAATCAGCAGGTGATACCTTGCAATCCAGGCTGGCAAATGAGGCAGTCAAAAGACTCAATAGCGGGTATATAGTTCTTGCGAAAAACATTGTCGGGGTTTTGCGGTCAAAGAACTTTTGACTTTCACATCATTCAAGAAGAGATTGGCCTTTATAAAAGATAAGAAGGGTCGACAATACGAACACGATTGATTAAAAGGATGCTATAAACAGAAATTGATCATCTACAATATCACTCCCGTTAATGAATCATCTATAGCTCCATATTTATCAGGGGGATAACACACGATCCCTGGCTACTGTTACTCACCCATGGACGACTCCGGCAAGTCATATAAGTAGCTCTGCTCCACCTTATTCGTATTCCGTGGGCCTCCTACGGTTGGTTTGGTGAAAACGGAAGTGAGCCAATCAGCGGGCGAGAAGTCCGCGTATCCAGCGATGGTTCGTATTCTCGCCGAAGCTCAACTCCAAGAATCCTTACATACCCGAATATATGTTGGCTAGTACGGGATATGTAATACTGATTAAATTGGATATGTCTCTAGAGAATTGACAACCTGTCCTTGCTCTGTTTTCAATGCCAAGAATCAAATTCATATAATATGACGTAGGCGCTGTTGCGTAGATCAATATGATTCCTACCTTAAGAGTACGAATTGAATTTCACATTTACCTCTGGTGTTTCCTGAGGCAACTTATTTTCAAAGTCATTTAGGATCACCCGCACCAATCAATCAATCAATCAAAGTTCTATTAATCTGTTGGAGCCTAACTAGTATCGTAATCGCTATGCAGGCGCTGCTTTCCGGTTGAAGCAAGAACTCGTCCGTACGCCTGATCGTGCTCTAGTACAGAACTTGAGCTGGTCCTCGAAACGAGAGAGAGTACCAGCCCTACATGTAAGTTAAATAAGCCAAGCCCCATAACCCCAGTACAAATGAGAAATTCAACGCTAATAAGCAATGAATGCAAAATGAATGCGTGGATGCACCGTCCACCACTCCTGTCTACAGTCTCACAAGATAAGTGCCCAACTTCTCCGGGACTCCGCTCCATGACCTCGCGGTCTCCGGTTTCATCATCAGACTCTTCTTCCTCTGCATGTTGAAACTGAGCAAGTAGGCCGGTTTGGTACCTGAATTTAGCAACGTAGCGGATTGCGATCACCCGCACTCGACTCGTCACTTTCGCCACTCAGCTCCTCACCCAGCACTAAAACTAATATGAATTTAGGCCGTTCCTCACTTCCACTAACATAGCTTCTAGCTTAAGCATTGATAGGGCAGCCTTGTCAACTAAGAGATAATACAGAACACTTCGCGAATGAATTTGGTTGAGTAGGTTGCACCTTACGGTCCTCAGGAGATTTCCAATCTTGGTCGGTGTCATCCATACAGTCGTCTAGTCTATTTAGCCTTGACGACGCCTGGGCTTGCTTCAACTTCTAATGCATTATATGGGGCTTAAACAATAATAGAGTCATTAGATACCTTTAGAAACGGAGATACATGCTTAGTTTCTACTCGCTAAAGATGCTCAAGGCTAATGTTCCACTAGGTTCCACCAAGAGACCCACTCTCCGGGCGTCTTGTCAACGCCAGTATACACGATGAATCATCCCATGTAGTACACACTATCTATCACCTGACAACCAGAATATCCCTGTTGGGCATTTACTACGCCCCCTTCGAACCTAATTATCCTCAGTGGGAGACAAATCAGCAGGCGGAATGCAGACACTCATTTTCCCAAACTACCATCCGTGAATCGAGTCAGGCCGCCAAATTCCTATCTAGCCAGCATTGCCCCCCATGCTATTGATTCCTTTAATATATTTTACAACCTCGGTGGTGACCTTGTGCTGTGGAAATTTATGTATAGTTAGGGATATGAAAGGAATTATGGTCTATGACTGTATCTGTATCTCTAAACCC